>NC_083106.1:68197585-68352585 GCF_949774975.1 Lagenorhynchus albirostris | reverse complement strand
GGACATATTCTTAAAGGACCTAGAGAATTTTTATCCTTTTAAAGGGTTTATATTTTATTCAAGTTTATTAAACAGACAATTCTTCACAAACAAAAACAATACAAGACACATAAAATATACATCTTTTCTAAAGGAACATGTAGTGTCTGACCTTCAGAGATCATTTATCTCAGCCCCCATGGACTCATGGGCCATAGCAGAGGAGGGATATAGCTTAATGAGCAGGAAGGCTGTGAAACCAGAGACACAGTTAAACAGCAAGAAAAATTAAAGGTTAAAATTAGATTATTATTCCCTTTGATGCCCTTCCCCCATGGCATATCACAAAATATAAAAGCAAAGGGGAAGAAAAAAAAAAAACAGCAACTGAGAAGATTACCCTTGAGCCAGCCTACCACAATTATAATATGGTATTTGATAAAAGAAAAGACATTTCCAAAGGCCACCATTATTAATGCCACCAAGAAAGAATTGGGAAGTTGCAGTTTAAATCATTGGTTCTGTGCCAGTTCTCTTTTTTACATAAATAACAGTTCTCACTGTGAGTTATTGCACCTTAATTTAGTTAGGAATACATTTTAAAAATGGCTTGCTAGAAGGTGTGACTCAATGGAGGGAAAGGATTATCAGGTAGGGCAATGATCCATAAATAGCTGTTATTATTATTTAACATGTGGGTGTTAAACACCCACAGTGAGCTAAGCACCGTATTAAACCTCGGGAAGTTGTGGTTCTTTCTCTGACAAGGAAAGGCTAAATACACAGAAGAGAGGAACGCTTAAATCTACTTAAGATCAGGGAAATTTATTTTTCTACTCCAACTTTTCCTTGCTTTGCTTGTCAAATTAATACAATTCAAGATATTAGACTAGTATTGATAATAGTTATTCCTTACCCGTATTAAGTGTTTTATACTTTACAAAGGGTCTTATATAAAGATCTCATTAGATAACAGGGCACATAGTCTTTGGAAGATGTGAGCATTAAGGAGAGATAGTTTCATTTCGGGAGAAGACGAAAAAAGTAAGAGGGGTCAGCTGACCTTCAGAGCATCACAGGGCAGTTGTACTTGGGGAAGGAGAGAGATTTTTAGGATGGGTAATATATGCACGGAGCAACTGTCCCTCCCACCTCTGTCTTTCAGCCACCAGTTTCTCTCCCTAGAGGCAGTCGACAAAATCAATTTCTTGTGTATTCTACCAGAGCTATCAAATGCATGTCCTAGCATAAAGTTTACACGTGTGGTATCATACTGTATGCACTGTTCTACACCCCACTTCTTTCTCCTATATTTTGGAGATTATTTCATGCTGCATTATTATTTGTAATGGCTGCATCATATTTCAGGTATACATGTGCCATAATTTATTTAATTAGTGTGGTAATAAAGGATATTTAGGAGGGTTGCATTTTTTGTTTGTTTCTGCAAACTTCTGCTGTTACAATGATTCAGTACATATCCTTGTAGAAACAACTTCCCTATAAGTGGATTTGCTGGTCAAAAGTGTACATGAGTTGGTAATTTTGATAGCTGTTGCCAGATTCTTCTCTGGAACATCCTGAAATTCTCAACAGCAGTGTATAGGAGTGCCTATTTCCCCCACTGTCACAGGCACAGTGCGTTATCAAATTGATGATTTTTTTTTTTTTTTTTTTTTGCTGTACGTGGGCCTCTCACGGTTGTGGCCTCTCCCGTTGCGGAGCACAGGCTCCGGACGCGCAGGCTCAGCGGCCATGGCTCACGGGCCTAGCCGCTCCGCGGCATGTGGGATCTTCCCGGACCGGGGCACGAACCCGTGTCCCCTGCATTGGCAGGCGGACTCTCAACCACTGCGCCACCAGGGAAGCCCAAAATTGATGATTTTTGATAATCAGATAAGTAAAAAATAGAATCTCATGGTAGTTTCATTTGCCTTCCTTCCAATTATAAGACTTTTTTTTTTTCACAGTTCAAAAAACATTAGCATTCCTTTCTGTGAACTCTGTTTATATTCTCTGTAAGATTTTCCTTTTGGGGTGGTTCTCTTTTTTCTGATTGACTTTGGGGAACTCTTTTTTTTTTTTTTTTTTTGCGGTACGCAGGCCTCTCACTGTTGTGGCCTCTCCCGTTGCGGAGCACAGGCTCTGGACACGCAGGCTCAGTGGCCATGGCTCACGGGTCCAGCCGCTCCGCGGCATGTGGGATCTTCCCGGACCGGGGCACGAACCCGTGTCCCCTGCATCGGCAGGCCGACTCTCAACCACTGTGCCACAAGGGAAGCCCAGGGGGAACTCTTTTAATACTAATGAAATACATAATCTGAATAGCATATATTTTTTGTAGTATGGCATTTCTCTTTTGACTTTGTTAAGGATAATTTTTGCCTTACAGAATTGTCTCATTTTAATAAATTAGTGAATTAATCAATCTTAGGTTTTGTTTCATATTTATAAGTCACTATTAATACAAGATTGTTTTTAAAAGAAACTCCCTAGTTTTCATCTGGTATTATGATTTTTGTATGTAAGTGATTAATCCATTTGGTATTTATTTGGTGTGAGGTAAGGATCTAATATTTTATTTTTCTCGATGGCTACTAAGTGGTCCCAACTTCTTTCATGAATAAATCACCTTTAAATTTAAATGACACTTCTGTCAAATATTAAATTCCTCCATAGACAGTAATGTTTTGTTAAGACCATTATTCAGTTTAGGAATCTAGAAATTCCCCGGGTCAATTCACCAGAGTTTATGCTAGAATGACCTCCTGAATCCAAGTAGATGTGTGTGGCAAGGAAAAAGTGATATGTAGGAAACAGAGTGCCAGCTGGTGTTAAGATAGCAAATAGGAACAGAGAAAAGTTAAGATAAAAATATGAAGAAAAAGTAAGGAAGATTCCAAAACAAATGCTTATGATGCAGAAGGTGATCTGCATTCCAAGTGCCCTACTGATAAAATAGGCAATCATCTATTCCAATTGCCCTCATGATAAAGTTTAAATTCCATCATGTGAACTCCAGGACCTGTCTGATCTGGCCTCTGCCTACCTCTCTAGCCCCGGATAGGTTGTTACCCCTACTTGTCTTTCAGGTTTCAGCTTAAGCACTATTTCCCCAGGTCTACTTCCCTGACCTGGTCAGTACTGAATCAGGTATTCCTCTTATGTGTCTCTGCAGGATCCTGTGCTTTGTAGAGTCTGTCTAGTCTCTTAAAGCTTTCACCTCTGTTGTAGACTTTTCCCCCACCCCCTAGCTTTTATAGATCTTTCTCCTGGTAGATAAATTTCTCTCTGGGAGACTGCCCCTTCTCTTACAATAAGCTCAGTGTTTCTGAGGGCGTTGACTCCACCCAACGCAGAGATCCCACACGGGATTTAGAGCAAAGCCATTTTAGTGCCAATCATGCTCCAAGCCCCAGTGCTTGGTTCAGGGATGGGCGTGTGCCCAAAGGGAGCTAATAGGACACAGTGAAACTTAGACTGGGGAGCCTGAATACAGACTCATACCAGAAGTCATCGCAAAACAGGAGGCTGAAGGATGAACCAAAAATAAAGTGGGACTAAGAAATGGGAAGACAGAGAACATCACTTGAAGCCCTAGGTCAATCTGAAACCAGTCTTGTGCCTGGACTGTTTAATGATATGTGAGTTAATGCATTCCCTATTTGTCCTCGCGTCACACTGAGTTGGGTTTTTTGTCACTCCCAACTGCAACTTCTTAACCTAAAGGTTAAGCTTCTTAAGGGCAGAAACTGTCTTAATGCTATTGTATTCCTAGCACCATGCCCGGAGCACAGCAGCCTTCAATACAGCTACAGGGGAAAAAACAGAATAACTAATCTGATAAAGTTCTTTCAAATTCTAAAGTGACAATTGCTTCCATGTATTGATATTCTACTTGCAAAAGATCACTGAGCCCCGGTTGTAAGGCAGAACCTGGATTCTTTGCAGGGCTCCCTGGGTCAAGGTCCTTGGTTTTCTCATCTATAAAATGGCAACAATAATACCTAATTTGAGGCTTGACGTAAAACTGATGATAAAATAGGACCTGGGAGCGCGCCCCACTGCTGCTTCTGGTGAGCGGCCACAAGACCTGCCACACGCCCCGCAGGCCAAGTCCAAGGTCAGGTGCATGGGGACCCATCCACGGTGGATCCTGTGGAGTTCTCCATGTGGACCCAGCATTACCCTCAGTACTGCCAGACTGTGTGGGTCCTCAGGCTGAAATTAGTGCCCAAAGTGCAGAAGAAGGCAGACCAAGCCTGGGCTGGGTCCTGGCAGGGTGCAAGGTGCTGAAGGCCATCAGTGAGTGCCGGGAGCTGACGGCCTGGGAGTAGGCCAAGAACCTGGAGCAGGGGTAGCAGCAGGCCGAGGACAGGGCCCCCCAGGCTGGAGAGGCGCAGGCCTGGACATGACTCTAGGAGCTGGAAGTGCTACAGCTGCAGGAGAAGATGGAAAAATTCCTCACCCAAGAGAACCTGGAGATGCAGGTGCAAGACACATTGGACTCCTGGAAGACATACAACTGGGCCATTTCTAGCAAAGGACTCCTAGGGGCCCAGCAAGGACAATGCCCACCCAGGGTCCAGAAACCATGTGTGTGTGGGGGGGGGGCAGGGGGGATTAGGAGAGTTGAGCCTGATCTGGAATAAAGCATCTGGTGCTTCTTATTAGGAAAGCTCAGCCTACGCCAGCACAGCCCTCACCTTGTGGCCTCTGCACCCACCACTTGGTTAGAAACTCTCCAACACAGTGCACTGTGCCACCCATGTGCGCAGCTCTAAGCACAGCACCAGCCCCTGGGACAGGTTCCATCTCACAGAGAAGCAGACCGGACCATAGTCCCCTCAGGCAGCCAGGTCATCTCTGAGTATCTTTAAGGTTAGCAGTTAGCAAATTACAAGCCATGGGTCACATCTGGGCTGCTGCCTACTTTTGTTAGTAAAGTCTAATCGGAATACGCGCACGCACACACACGATGATAATAACAGCACACATAAATACTTATTCTTAAACTGATTATTTCACCCTTTTTCTCCTGTAGGCTTAATCCTCTTCAGAATCTTTACAGATTATAAAAACCACATAGGAACTCTCTAAACTCGGAAAGGAAGGTATCATGGCTATCTATGAGAGGTTACCCTGAATTTGCAAATAAAATTGTTTTCACTCAGCTTCCAGTTGTCTCTGCTGATGAGAGAATGCAAAGTCGTGGATAATCAAAAGTCATTTATACATGTTCGGGGACCTTGTTGTCTGACGAGTTCAGCAGTAAATTTTCCTTCCTAATTGCATTTTGCCTACAGTGGCACCAAAGTGAGTCTGGATTACGTGAGCGTATGTTGACCGGGTGATAAAGAAGCTAATCATTGTGTCGGACAGGAACAGAAACCGAAACCATTTTTAAATGTTTTTAAATTTTACTTCATGGAATCCTCAAAGCAGATAATCTACAAAGCAGAGCGATAATGTCAACGAAGTATAAGAATTTTTTTTGTTCGACGCCATCATTATGATTTTTAACATAGCATTATAATTTTTTTATTTTGCAATAATTAAAAAAAATTTACCTACTGTAGTTAGAGGAACTTTTATTAACTGTAAAATTTTACACTACTTGAATAATCTCATGTTTCAATTACCATCTTCTTTTTTTTTTTTTCTTTTTTTTTGCGGTACGCGGGCCTCTCACTGCTGTGGCCTCTCCGGACACGCAGGCTCAGCGGCCATGGCTCACGGGCCCAGCCGCTCCACGGCACGTGGGATCTTCCCGGACCGGGGCACGAACCCGCGTCCCCTGCATCGGCAGGCGGACTCTCAACCACTGCGCCACCAGGGAAGCCCTACCATCTTATTAAAGTAGCACAAGTAATGGTTGAAGCATTATTCATAAGTTAATGCTGTTTTAATTCTGTGAGTGAAATGGATTAAAAATTCTTTATGGAGTGCTGCTGAACCACAGATCACAGTATGAGCAGCTGCACTTTGGAGAACAAAATGATTCCTCTGTGCATGTGTGACTGGGGAGCCAGGATAGGAGGTATAAGAGCATAAATTGGTTTGCAGAGAAAATGTAGCAGGCTCAGCTGGACTGGGAACTATCGTCTTAGGTGTGCCTAGTGAGATTTGCAGGTGCAAGGCATTGCTAGAGGATTCCTTTCTTAAATGTCTGTAAAGAAACTTATTCCTGTAGTGACATCAGCATCATGGCTTCATGAGATGCTCCCGCTGCCTCTCTCCCTTTCAATCTACAATTAAAATAAAACATCCATAACTCAACAAAGGCTCCTCTGCCCAAGACACCAGGGCACCAGAGAGATCCACATGGCTGTAGATCTAAAGGTGAGTGGATTGGAACACACAGAGGAGACAGAACCGGGGGAACAATGGAGGTGGTGCCCACCATCCCAGCCACAGCCCGAGAATGCAGGAACAGCAGCAGAGGTGACACGCACGACTCTGGCCGCCCAACACAGTAGCACCTGCAGCCACAGGGAACCAGGTGCAGTGGAGGTGGCACTCGCAAACCTGACAATCCCAGATGTGGCAGAGGCACCTGAAGCCCTGGCTCACCCGCCTCCCCTCACCACAGCGGTGGTGCCCACGACTCAGGCAACCCCAGACATGGCAGAGGCGTCGACCATCCCCATGCCCCCGATGACAACACCAGCAACAGCAGGGACACTGGAAGCAACAAGGCTCCAGCGGCCCCAGAGGCACAAGCAATGATGACAAGGACACCGCAACACCTCTGGCAGAGGTAGTAGAGGATGGGAAGTGCCAATTCTCAAATACAGCCTGAGGAAGCGCAGCTAAGAGAAACCAAAAACTTGTGCTATAGCGCCACCTACTGAAAGACAAAAGAAAGGCCTCTAATTACCAACCTGTTGACTTGATAGAATCAAGTTTGCAAAAAAAGCTTAACCTAAAGACAGGCGTTTGCTACTTCACATGCACTGGCAAAGGAATAACTCATCAAGCACCATGAAAAACCTTGGTCACACAGAACCACAAGAAGAAAATGACAATTCTCCAGAAACCAAACTTAAAGTCATGAAAGACTGTGATCTGATAGAGAATTCAAAACAGCTGTCGTGAAGAAACTTAACAAGTTACAAGAAAACTCAGAGAGGCAGATCAGTGGGCTCAGGAATAACATTAACAAACACAAATAATATTTTACCAAAGAGACTGAAACTCTAAAAAAGAACAAGACAGAAATTCTGCAGCTTAAGAACTCAATAAATGAGATGAAGAATGCATTAGAAATCATTGGAAATAGAGCAGACTATATGGAAGAGAGACTAGTGAACTCAAAGATAGAAATCTAGAAATGATTCAGGTAGAAGAGGAGAGAGAACTAAGTTTTTTTAATGAATAAACTCTATGAGAACTACCTGACTCCATTAGAAAAGGCAACATAAAGATAAGCGTATCCCAGGGGCTTCCCTGGTGGTGCAGTGGTTAAGAATCCACCTGCCAGTGCAGGGGACACCGGTTTGAGCCCTGGTCCAGGAAGATCCCACATGCCATGGAGCAACTAAGTCCATGCGCCACAGCTGTGCCACAACTACTGAAGCCTGTGTGCCTGGAGCCCGTGCTGTGTGACAAGAGAAGCCACCGCAATGAGAAGCCCGCACACCACAGTGAAGAGTGGCCCCCACTCGCTGCAGCTAGAGAAAGCCTGCGTGCAGCAATGAAGACCCAACGCAGCCAAAAATTTAAATTAATTTAAAAAAAGATAAGCATATCCCAGAAGGAGGGAGCAGAGAGCTTATTAAAAGAAATAACAGCTGAGAACTTCCCAAACCTGGGGGAGGAACTGGATATACACGTCCACAAGGCTAATAGAACACTTAATTATCTCAATGCAAACAAAGACCTTCTCCAAGACACATTATACTAAAACTATCAAAAATCAATGATTAAAGAAAAGAATTTTAAAGGCAGCCAGGGGATAAAAAGACAGTAACCTACAAAGGAACTTCCATTAGGCTATCGGTATATTTCTCAGCAGAAACTCTACAGGCCAGGAGAGAGTGGAATGGTGTACTCAAAATATTGAAAGATAAAAACTGTCTGCCAAGAACACTCTATCCAGCAAAGTTACCATTCAAATATGAAGGAGAAATAAAGACTTTCCAGACAAACAAAATCTGAGGGAGTTCATCACCACTAGACTTACCTTACAAGAGATGTTGAAAGGAACTCTTCTACCTGAAACACAAGGCAAAAGTTAATAAAACTTTGAGTAAGGTGATAAATAGACAATCAGAAAATTGCAACTCTATATCTGAATAGGTTGTTAAACACAATTATAGTATAAAGGTTAAAGGGGGGAAAATCATTGAAAATAACTATAGCTACTTCAATTTGAAATGAACCCACAAATAAAAAGGGACAATTTGTGGCAATAAAAACATAAAAAAGGAAGAGGAAAAGAATGGAACTTATATAGGCAAATGACGATAAGATGCTATCAGCAGAAAACTGACATTTTATCTATGAGGCATGTATACAAACCTTATGGTAACCACAAAACAAAAATCTAGAGCAGAGACACAAAATATAAAAAAGATGAAACTGACAAAAACATCACAGAAAATCATCAAACTAAAATAGAAGACAGAAACACAAAGAAAAAGAAATAATGAAGACACAGAACAGCCAGAAAACAAAAGATAAAATGTTAGTACTAAGTCCTCATTTATCAATATTCACCCCCTAAATATAAATGGATTGAATTCACTGATCAAAAGACACAGAGTGGCTGGCTGGAATAAAAAACAAGACCCAACTATATGCTGCCACCAGGATACTCATCTCAGCTCTAAAGACAAACATAGGCTCAAAGTGAAGGGTTGGGACATGATACTCCAAGCAAATGACAGCTAAAAGAAAGTGGGTGTAGCCATACTGATATCAGACAAAACAGACTTCAAGCTAAAAAAGTAACAGATCAAAATTATCAACATATAATAATAAAGGGGACAATCCATCAAGAAACACATTTATTAATATATATGCACCTAACTTAGGAGCACCAAAATATATAAAACAATTACTAACACACCTAAAGCGAGAAATTGACAGCAACACAACAATAGCAGGGAAATTTTACACTGCACTTACATCAATGGATAGATCATCCAGACAGAAGCCAACAAGGAAACACTGGCCTTAAATGAAACATTAGAACAGATAGACTTAACAGATATATACAGACCATTCCATTCAAAAGCAGCAGAATACAAGTGCTCATGGAACATTCTCAGAGTTAGACCGTATGATGGGAAACAAAACAAGTCTCAATAAATTTTAAAAGATTAAAATAACAAGCATCTTTTCCAACCACAAAAATAGAAAGCTAGAAATCGACTATAAGAAGCAAGCTGGGAAAATCACAAATATGTGGAGGCTAAACAACATGCTATCAAAGAACTATTGGGCCAATGAAGAAATCAAAAGAGAAATTTTTAAATACTTGAAGACAAATGAAAATAAAAATACAACATACCAAAATCTATGGGATATAGCAAAAATAATACTAAGTGGAAACTTTACAGCAATACAGGTCTACTTCAAGAAAAAATTCAAAAACAATCTAAACTTACACCTAAAGTAAGTAGGAAACAAAGACTAAACAAAGATCAAAGTGGTAGAAGGAGGAAATAATATGGATTAGAGCAGAAATAAATGAAATACAAACTAAAAAGACAATAGAAAAGATCAATGAAACTAGGAGCTGCTTCTTTGAAAAAATAAACAAAATTGACAAATTTTTAGCTATACTCACTAAGAAAAAAAAGAGTGAAGGCTCAGATAAATAAAATCAAAAATGAAAGAGGAGAAATTACAACAGCTACCACATAAATACAAAGGATTATTAGTAAGAGAATACTTTGAATAGCTATACAGCAACAATTTGGACAGTCTAGAAGAAATGGATTAATTATTCAGATCAATCATACAACTTTCCAAGACTGAATCATGAATAGAAAATCTGAATAGACCAATCACTAGTAAAGAGGTTTGAAACAATAATAAAAATCTCTCAAAAAGTAAAGGTCCTGAACAGATGGCTTCACAGGTGAATTTTACCAAACATTCAAAGAAAACTTAATACTGATCCTTCTCAAACTCTTCAAAAAAATTAAAGAGATGAGAATGATTTCTAACTCATTTTACAAGACTAACATTACCCTGATACCAAAACCAGAAAAGAACAACACAAAAAAGAAATAAAAGTAATTCAGATTGGAAAGGAAGAAGTAAACTGTCACTATTTGCAGATGGGATGACTTTATATATAGACTCCGCCAAAAAAAACTATTATAAATATATACTCCACCAAAAAAATAAAAAACCTGTTAGAAATAATAAATGAACACAGAAAAGTTTCAGGGTACAAAATAAATATATGAAATAAATATATGAAAATCTGTTGCATTTCTATACCCTAATAATGAACAAGCAGAAAGATAAATTAAGAAAGCACCCTTCATATTCTTAGTTATGCAGGGTTTAAAGAGCAAGCAGGATATTTGAAGATATGCTTTGGGCATTCTTTAAAAAAAAAACAAAACACAACCTAAACTTAGCGAAATGACCCACTTTTACAAGGAAGTCTCTGGTACCTTTCCCATTATGGCCGGTAGCTGTGTACATTGATATATTATTTCTGTAGTACAGTTTTCCAATTTGTATAAAAGTCCCTGAAATATTTAGCATTTGATTCAATTACACTTTGAGGAGTTATCTTAAGAAAATAGTTAAAGACACAAAAACCATGTCATTGCAGCCCTATTGATTATAGGGTGAAAGGTCTAAATTTCTAACTATAATGACATATCTGTAATTTTAAAAATCATGTTTTCAAAGATTATTTCATAGCCAGACAAGATAATTGCAATACAATTATTAAGCACAGTACACACACAGAGAAAATTATCCTGGATATCTCTGTGAGTGTATAGGGGGAGTAGGGGAGTGCGGTAGAAAATGTGCCAGGTACTACTAGGGTTGTGCGATGATGGATAATTTTTACTTCTCATTTTCAACTTGCTGTCTCATCACAAATGTCCGTGATAAACATATACAGCTTTTATAAGTATGAGATCTATGTGCTCCTTGTCTGGAGGTAGGAAGACCTGTTAGGAGGCTGTTGCAATCGTCTGGGTCAGAAATGATAAATATGAACCAAGGCAGTGGCAATTGGGGGAGGGGGCTAAGTGGGAGATTCAGTTATAGCCCACCCAGCCCACATGTATCCTCAGCCTAGAATGATCTTCATCTTTGCTCAGCCAGATCCTCTCATTCTTCATGCTTCCATTCAAATGCCTCCTGCATAAAATCCTTCATATTTTGTATTTTGAAACAATCACACTTACAGAAAAGTTGCGGGTACAGTACAAAGAGCTTTTTCTTAAACTATTTGAGAGTAAGTTGCCAAGCTAATGCTCCATTACCCCTGAATACTTCTGTGTGTATTTCCTACCAAAAAGAAGACGTTCTCTACATAACCACATTACAACCATCAAAATCAGAAAATTAATATTGAAACACTAATGCCATCTATTTCTCACTCCAGTCATGTTTTTTCATAGCAAAAGGATCCTGTTCAGAATCAATGTCTCTTTAATTTCATTCAGTCTGGAACACTGTCTGTCTTAACTTTCATGACTTTTACACTGGAGAAAATCACAGGCCAGTAGAATATCCATCAATTTGGGTTTGTCTGGTATTTCCTATGACTAGATCCAGGTTATACATCTTAGTAAAAATAACACAGAAGCTATACTGTGGTCCTATTAAATGGTACATGATTGCAATTTGTTCTATTATTGGTTATGTTCACTTTGGTCACTTGATTAGGATGATTTCTGCCAGTCTTCTCAACTCTGAAGTTAATCTATCCCCCATGTAATTAATAATACTTTATAAGGATGTACTTTCAAACTTTTAATTTATTCATTCATTTATCTCTTATCAGTGTGGACTCACCATTCATTTTATTCTATAGGCTATAATCTATTACTATCATAATTTATTTTGAAGCTCAAATTGACACAGATTTGGCCAGTGGGAGCCCCTTCAAAGTGGCTTCTCTGTCATTTAACATGTCCTCATTATTCTTTGAGCATTTCCTTGCGTTGTCATATGTTCCAAGCTCATTTGTACCTTCCTTGTTCCAGACCTGTAATCATCCATTTCTATTGGGTTGGCCAAAAAGTTCATTCCAGTTTTTCCATGCGATCTTATGGAGACCCAACCCAATACAAAGATGCCTGGTTCCCTTAAGAATGGTATTTAGAAACCAAAGTCTGAATCCTAGGAGTGTTTATTGCTTTCAGAGTGTAACTGCTCCCAGGGCCACTCAGTGGACAGAGATTAGTAATCTTGGGAATACATGTATATGCAATGCGTATAAATTCACACACATTTACATCTACAGCTATTAAGATGTCTGTCTGTATATACTGAAAACCATGAGTTCACACTTAAATCTTTTAATTTAAAAGCTTATTCAAGCTTTCTCCTTTTCCGTATTTGCAATTCCTTTTTCCGACAGTGAGAAATCTGGCTTCCATTAACCTTATTATAGCTACTTATTTAAACACTTCCCCTATATGTAACCAGTTTCCCATCTTCGAAACTACTACTTCTCCCCTGCATAGATGTCCTCCTTAATCCACGAAGGCTTTATATGACCACACATGGATGTCCTCTGTACCATGTTCAGTCACTGAAACCCCACTCCATATGTATACCCTCTTCAACCACTTTGTTCTGATACTTCCATGCCAGGCCACTGGCCCCCATGTGGATGCCCTTGTCACACTGCTTATGCTCTGATACCCCACTCCAGGCTATCCTACATGTGTACCCTCCTCACTCCACCAGGCCACCTGATACATGGACCTCCTCTTCACTCTGCTTACAAATAATAAAATCTTTAAGTTAAGAGAAAAGAGATACTGGTAGAATTTTTACTCTAGGGACACCCTTGACCAAACCCTGAAATTATTAGAATACTTGAAACACTCAAGGAAAAGTGATTCCTTCTTTTCTGCCCCACAGGCCATTCATCAACATAATGATTGTTTAAAAGAGAAAATATATCAGCTTTTCCTTATTCAATATCACACACACTCACTCACCGTGAGAGTCTCCTTCACTTTCACTCATTCCTCTGTGGATTGAAAGTTGGCAAAGGAAAATCAAATTTTTAATATTTTTCATGGAAAGCACTGCTTATTACATTCTGTTGCTGGAAAGAGGCTTCTTTTGCAGATTCCTTCTGTTTAGACAACTTTACAACTTCAATGTGAATTCATAATCCTTTCTTTTCTGGCATAGAGAAAATCAATAATACCAGTTTGGCCAAGGTTAAACTCATTGATTTGGGGACAAGGAAATAACAGTATATAAATTCAACCCAAAAGAATCTTGGAAAATTTTGATGTTCTTTGACAACAACCCACCATTGAGTCACAGATTTTAGCACCAGCTGCCATCAAAATAAAAATATCAAAATCAATTTAGTGCCCAAGATAACTTTCACATTGCTATGTCAACCTCTTTTTCAAGTTTAATATCAGAAGTCTTAATTTGGGCAGAGTTAATGTTTACTTTTTAGGAGGGGTGGTTTTTGTTTTTGTTTTTTTTGCACAAATTAGATTTATTTCAATTTTTCCAGAAGGGCACTATTAGATTTTACATGATTTTGTCCAAGAATAAATTATTCTGGTCAAAATCAATTTCCAGTTGAGTAAAATAAATTATACGCGAATTTGTTATGCATATGTTTTATGTACTATTCTTGGGAGAAAAATTATGTTTTCATCTGGTTCGCAAATGAGTCATGACTCAAGAAAGTTAAAACTATTGCTGGAGAATGAATAATAATTGTAGGTGGTCAGAAAAATTACCATGACAGGGGAAAGGACAAGAAGGAATAAAATAAGATGTATTTAAAGAGTTTTGACATGAACAGATATAAGAAAACTACCTCCTGGACACGGCAAAGTGGTTGCATATGTATTCACATTTGTTACGGTGTAGTTGGGAAACTCAGCACGTGCATAGAAGCCACTGGAGGCTTTAAGATATTTAATGACGATACACTGCAGTGCATGTATAAATTAGGTGCATGCCTATATCAGTGAAAGTTCCAGCAGGAAACGTAAGGCACAAACTAAAAGGGTATTTGAAGAGATGTTAATGAAGGGAATATTTACAAAAGAGTGGACAGGATTAAAGGAAGCCACAGGGGTGATGGGGGAGCCTAGGATTGACAGCAGTGAAAAACTATTACCACTCATTCCTAAGCCCAAAGGGGCGAGGAGGGAATTTTCTCAGAAGCTAGCCTGTGAGAGTCAAGGCTAGGGGACCAGGATGCCTGGCAGGAACTTTGACCTTAGGAAGAGGGGTGTAGAAACTGCCAAACTGCAGCCCAACAAGGAAGAAGCCAGGATCATACATGCACCAACCTCACTCTCTCCCCATCCTCCGACCTCTCACTGACCAAATCCACACAAAAGCTGAGGGTAGGGGAGCTGGCTCATCCTGTCTGAAGAAGTCAGTTTCTAAAGCCCGAATAGGTTCAAGGGTGGAGAAGGACCTGACAGGGCAGACACCACCCAACACAGATGCTGCCTGAATGCGTGCATGGGAGGGACTCATTAAGAAATGGAGATACTTGGTTCCACAACAGCATTGGTACACATTTTGGGCGAAAGTGTGTATTTTAGAATCCTTCCCATTTTCTTAATGTTAGTTTTTAGTCTTCACACTTCACGGTGACAACTTTCTGAGTATAAACAAATACGTATTTCATAATCATTAACTTTCTGACAGTAAATCCAATCCTTTTTCCGTCAGGCAGAATCACTCTCCTAGTTCCATAATCTTGGCAGTACTTTATTACTGTCAAAAGCAAAGTGTTTATGTAACTTGAGATCATTTGCTTTGATTCCACCTCCAAGTTATACTCATTCACATTCGATTCATATTTCTCTTCTGAGTCATTACGAGTATAAATTGTGTCTGGGAGCGTGGGTAGGTGTATGTGGTTAATTTACTGATCAACGGAGAGGCCGTGTGTCCAGATGACCTGAGTGCCACCACTAGCTCATCATGTCTGTCTTTTCAGGAACTGATTGTATAGGTTGTGTGCTGCAGTGGAAAATGTTCTGGACTTTGGGTCTGGAGGCACTGGTTATGATCTGTCTTTTCATTAACAAGCTGTAGGACTCTGCAAGTCCCTCTACCCCTCCAGCTTCTCTTTTATTTCCATAAAATTATACTCCAATAAAGATATTTTAAAAAATAAAAGGGTTAAATTAAAAAAAATATGGAAGGCAGCAGAGGCTCTGATGTCACACCTAGCTTTAAAATTCTGTACTTCAAACATTAACTCTAAGTACCATACCTAATAGGAACCATCAGTTTTGCTACTTATTGGTAGCTTTAGTTTGAAAGGGCTTTTTTTTTAATTGAAGTATAGTTGATTTACAATGTGTTAGTATCAGGTGTATAGCAGAGTGATTCAGTTATATATACATATATATATTCTTTTTTAGATTCTTTTCCATTATAGGTTATTACAAGATATTTAATATACTTCCCTGTGCTATACAGTAGATCCCTGATGTTTATCTATTTCATATATAGTAGTGTGTATTTGTTAATCCCAAACTCCTAATTTATCTCTCCCCCTGCTTTCCCCTTTGGTAGCTGTAAGTTTATTCTCTATGTCTGTGAGTCTATTTCTGTTTTGTAAATAAGTTCATTTATATCACTTTTTTATGTTTTTGTTTTTTTTGTGTGTGTGGTATGCGGACCTCTCACTGCTGTGGCCTCTCCCGTTGCGGAGCACAGGCTCCGGACACGCAGGCTCAGCGGCCATGGCTCATGGGCCTAGCTGCTCCGCGGCATGTGGGATCTTCCCGGACCGGTGCACGAACCCATGTCCCCTGCATCGGCAGGCGGACTCTCAACCACTGCGCCACCAGGGAAGCTCTGTATCACTTTTTTAGATTCCACATATAAATGATATAAAATGATATTTGTCTTTCTCTGTCTCATATCATACTTCACTTAGTATGATAATCTCTGAGTCCATCCATGTTGCTTCAAATGTCATTATTTCATTCTTTTTATGGCTGAGTAATATTCCATTGAGAGAGAGAGAGAGAGAGAGAGTGTGTGTGTGTGTGTCTGTCTGTCTGTCTGTGTATACCACATATTCTTTATCCATTCATCTGTCAGCAGGTATTTAGGTTGCTTCCATGTCTTGGCTATTGTAAATAGTGCTGCTATAAACACTGGGGTGCACATGTCTTTTCAAATTAGAGTTTTCATCTTTTCCAGAAATATGCCCAGAAGAGGGATTGCTGGATCATATGGTAACTCTATTTTTAGTTTTTCAAGGAACCTCCATCCTGTTTTCCATAATGGCTGCACAATTTACATTCCTACCAACAGTGTAGGAGGGCTCTGAAAGGCTTTTAAACTAATATAGAGAATGCTAAATACTCTAAATTAAAATTCAGATAAAGAAACCAGTGGACAACATTAAAATCCTCAGTGAGTTTCTGAGAGTCTAACAGTTCTAGCCTCCCATGAACCTTGGCATTTCCCTGAATTGCATAAATTATGTTTACCATTTCATAGGTAAATATTTACATGCCTGAGTAATGACTCCACAAAGCTATGAGGAATGACAGGATAATTTATGCCCTAGAGTAGGTCCATACTTCATAATTCAGCTCCATTGAAGAAACTCTCCTTACTATCCTTTATATCTCTTCAATGTCCTAGAACAGAGGAGAGAGCTATTCAGCCCCTGCTGAGGCTAAAGTATTCCCTACAAACTGGTACTATTTACATAGGTAAATAAGTAATTACCTTCATATTTAATACCTACTACACAGTGTATTATGTGTGTTACATACACTATTTAATTCTCACAACTGTCCTTTTATATTAAGTCCAATTTGCTGGTCTCAGAGAAGTCAAATAACTTAACCAAAGACAACCTAGTAAGCAATAGGGCCAGGATTTGAACCTAACAGTCTAGAGCTGATGCCTTCATTCTTTTACCCCAGTGTCTCCAGCAATACTGGTCAGACACACCCACTATATCTCAAACACTTCATTTGCTTTTCATAGAAAATGAAGCTTTCCTTCCTCCCTTGAGGGATGCCTCTGCACCCTGAGCCCCTCTACATGTCCCTCCAGCAATATCCATCACTCCTTCAGGAATGAGAACCAGGCCCCAAACTTGGCCTCGAATTACAGTGTCCTCCAGCTCTGTATCAGAGGCAACTAACACATCCAGGAGGCTTGTCTTTAGGCATTAAAAGCCCCATCTCTTTTCATTCTTCTTAATTACAGACCACTTTTTTCCTATAAGTATCTACCTCCTCTGTACTTCTACCTCAGTTACCCAAGTGTCCAAATAACCTGCTCCCTACCTCAGTTCTCTCTAGAAAACACCTACCTTCTAAATGTGCTTTAGAAAATTTTACACCTTTACTGGTCTTTGAGGAATAAAGAAAGAATGGAGACACTGTCCTAGACCGCTCCCCTTCTGTCTTAGATTCGGTCTCCTCAGAACAGACTGAGATGAGAATTGTGTACAGAAGTTTGGCTGGGGAGTCCTCTGAGGAGATTCACCTGCAAGGAAGTGAAGAAAGAAGGACTGATGGACGGACGACCCAGGGGTGGGTCAGCCCTGGAGAGGGGTCTGGGATGAGCCCCACAGTGTACGCTACATCCTATCAGACTGGTGAATCGAATTTGTGTCTTCAGTGTAATTACCTGTTCTTCTTCCCAACAAAGGGTTTTTAAGGTTCTAAAAACCAGTCTGGAATCTGTGCAGAATTTAAAAGATACTGAGCGTTCTCTCTTGGGAAAATAAATGGAACAAAGATTATAAAATATGAAAGTTCTAAAAATAAAAGAATGAAACTGGGTAGTTTGAATGAAAGCCAGTCAAATCTATATGGGATATAGCATATTACTGATTCATTATCAGACCACATAGCTTAACTATATTCTATTTACCATGCAATTTTCACACCCTGAAACTTCCCCTGTGAAGTCCACGTTATCTGATTAGAGAAAACAGAGAGAGAGAGAGAGAGAGAGAGAGAGAGAGAGAGAGAGAGAGAGAGGGAGAGAGAGAGAGAGAGAGACAGGGTAGGGGACATGTAAAAAAGCTTAGTTAAGGATGGCAGAATGCATTGCAAATTCAGAAACATCTTTAACATGTAAAAGAAATGATGCAAATTCATGTTTTGGTTTCTATAAATAAGCAGGGTTATCTTAAACTATTAGTAAGAATATCCTTCTTCCCTTTCATCTTTCCTGAACTTGAGTCATTTACAGTTTGTAACAGAGAACCATTTTTTAGATCTAACTTAAAATGTAACTCCGTTGTTTCAACTGAATTTAGCAAAACCCAGAAAGAAAATCCTTTCCTAAGACATAAGTAATTTCTACAAAGTGTTGATTTAGGAGCTGCTGTATTAGGAACATACATTTCATGATTGCTAGGTTCTTCTGGTCAAACTTTAAAGATATGTTTTCAAAATATATATACATATCTCAAGTTCTGGGATCAGGAATTTTTAGTGACTGAAAGATGATGAGGAAAATGTAAAGCTCTTACTTAAAAGTATCAAGTCAAACACATTGGTGGTATTATCTTTTCCGAAGACAACTACTTACTTTTGTCCTAATAAGAGATAATATAGTAAATATGCAAATAATGCTGTTAGGTTAATCTGATCAAATACATTAATAACTTAATAACCACTCTCAAGTTTTAAGGAGTGTTTGCATATGAAGAATAAAGAGGTATGTATGTATGTGTGTATATAGTTAAAACATTCTCCATAATTTTTATTGTCCTAGGAATTATATTAAATGCACTTTTAAGTCTGTTTCTAAAGGAGCCGTAATTAACATTTTATTTTAAATAAATTAGGCTAGGAATAGGATATAAATTTGTGGAAGGCAAAGTTTTTTTATCTGTTTTATTTACACCATATCCCCAACAAGTGGAAGGGTAACTGACATAGAGTAGGTGCTCAGTAAATACAGGTTGAATTAATAAATTAGGACAAGTTTAGTGAGGACTATAAGAAAATACTAAGAACAAGAAACGGCCCTGGCCATTCAGTGACCATACTTTGTCTTAGAAAGAGAACTAGCAGGTATTTGAAGCAAAGGGGCTCAATCCAGGTTTGGATTAACACTAAAACACGCTGTCGACATCTGTCCAAATTCTTTCCACAATCTTGGATTTTTATGTAAATGTTCTGAAATCTTTTAAAATAGCACAACAGGCATAAGCCCAGAACCACAACAGCTTTGTTTCAATACAGAATTAAGAGGAGGCCTATTGGGCTTCCCTGGTGGCGCAGTGGTTGAGAGTCCGCCTGCCGATGCAGGGGACACGGGTTCGTGCCCCAGTCTGGGAAGATCCCACATGCCGCGGAGCGGCTGGGCCCATGAGCCATGGCTGCTGAGCCTGCGCGTCCGGAGCTTGTGCTCCGCAATGGGAGAGGCCACAACAGTGAGAGGCCCGTGTACCGCAAAAAAAAAAAAAAAAAAAAAAAATTCATGGTGGCATCCTTCACATGTTGCAGAACAAATTCTGGTAATGTTTATTATTTCCAACATCTAGAAGGCTGTTATTTACTATCTGTGCAGTTGTAGAAGGGGAAAAAGTTATATTACTACCTTGCTGTATTTCTTATAAACAATAAAAAAGTAGCATGGAGGGTCACAATTCTATCACTTTTCTCATAAAAGCTGGAATTCATGAACATGGTTATTAGAAGAATTTATTTTTCTCTAGGTAGAACTCGATTGAAATTAGATTGAATCAAAATGATGGTCCTCAAGACATTTGCTGCCATTTGGAAGGACACTGACTTTTTTTTTAATCTAGGGAAATAAAAATATCTTAGCTTTTCAGATACCAATCCAGACTAGTTACTAGTGATTGATCACTAATCAGTCATAACGCTCTTGCTTAGTCTGGTTACCACCTCTGAATCCTCAGTCCAGCACTCCAGCAGCCAGGACCCATGAGTTGGGGTTTATATGAGGTGAAACTATTTCCTTTTCCTATTATATCCGAAGTACCTCACCTGTAACAGTTTAAAAAGCAAAATATATAATCCTGTAATATTTGCAGAGATATCAGTGCCCTTTTAAGTTCTGATCAGTGCTACTAATCCCTATAAACAATTTCAACACTTTGCTGGAAAATAGTGAAATCTAATTAACTGTACTCTAGAAGGGACTGTGGCTCTTAATAGCTTAGCAACTCAGAGGATTCATCAGGAGTAAAAAGAAACATACAAAGTTCCCTTGGCCCCCTTAATAAGCATAATAGTGATGAAGGAAAAAGGAAATGAGGCAAAAATTGCCAAGTAAATATTGTGAGTTTGGGAGTCAGATAATATAACTATGGGAAAATCAAAACACATTTACTTTTTGAGGCAAGACAGTCAAATGCAAAGTAAACAAACAAATATAGGACCAAGAAAAGGCAAATATATAGGGTGCATGCTCTCCAGCCCCTGCCCACACCCATAGCAAATAACACTTGCCATTCACAGCACTGTCATGCTGAGTTCAGATGCAACCTTAGAAAATCCAACACAGCAGTCCATGCAGCCAGTGATACAACTGGTACATGAGATGAGGCTTTGTTGTCGTTCCCAGTCTTATCTCTGTTGCCAAACTCCAGACTTTATCTGGATCTGACCAGTTTTTCCAGTAATGCCCTCTTTCTGTTTCAATCCAGGACATACATTGTATTTAGTTGTCGCATTTCCCATCTCCTCTGGCCCGTGACAATTTCTCACTCTTTGCGTCTCTTTCGTGATCTTGATGGTCTTGAGGAGTGCTGGCCAGGTATCCTGCAGAATGACTCCTGATCTTGGTTTGTCTGGTGCTTTTCTCATGTTTAAACTGGGGCTATGGGTTTTTGGAAAGAATACCATGGAGAAGTGCCCTTCTCATTACATCATATCAGAGTATATCATATCCACATGACATCACTGGGGATGTAAACCTTTATCACTTGGCTAAGGTAGTGCTTGCCAGGATTCTCCTCTACAAAGGTACTATTTTTTCCTTTCTCTACTCTACTTTTTACAATGGTGAGTCATTAAGTCTAGCCTACCCTCAAGTGTGGGGAATTAAGCTCCAATTCCTGGAGGGGGGAATATGTACTTACATTTTTTGGAATTCTTCTTTAAGGAAGATTTGTGTCTTCAGCACTTATTTATTCAACAATTTATATGTGTATACACTTATGACTCAGTCCTGAGAGGACAGTAGCCTTTTGTTTTGGGGAAATTACCTTTATAAAAGTGCAGCTGATGCTTATATATTTTTTACCTAATTTTTATTGGAGTATTATTGCTTTACAATGTTATGTTAGTTTCTGCTGTACAGCAAAATGAATCAACTATACATATACATATACCCCCTCTTTTTTGGATTTCCTTCCCATTTAGGTCACTGAGTAGAGTTCCCTGTGCTATGCAGGGGGTTCTCATTAGTTATCTATTTTATACATAGTAGTGTATATATGTCAATTCCAATCTCCCAATTCATCCCACCCACCCCCTTACTCCCTTGGTATCCATAAGTTTGTTCTCTATGTCTGTGTCTCTATTACTGCTTTGCAAATAAGTTCATCTGTATCATTTTTCTAGATTCCACATATAAGCGATATTATACAGTATTTATTTTTGCTGATGCTTATTTATATTATTTATTTATGTCAGTATGAACTCATGGATATTTATTTTATTTTCTGGGTTATAATCCAATACTATGTTATTTGTTTCACTGCTCATATTGTCCCAGCTTTTGCAGTCATTGTCATTCGGAGCTCTTTCAGTTAGCGTCTCTTTTATCAGACTGCTTTTCTTTCTCCTGTATGGACTGGATACATCTCTTTGAAAGGTGATGGGGAAATACAATCTGTCTTGTGAAGTATAGATAAGGTTTTAGTCAATAAACAGTCTCTACTGCGGGCAAATAAAGCCTTTTAATATGAAGGGCACCCACAGAAGTGTTATTTACTTTTCAGCTGAGAATAATAAAAATGAACTTTATGAAGTGCCTGTCATTTAAGCTAGCTGGTGCTTGAAGTTGTATTAGCAAATTTTTTTGAGTGAAATGACTTTTTTTTGATCCAGCTTAATGACACAACTGAAGTACTCAATTAATCAGAGAAGATCTGGGCTCCTTCCTGTGCTGTGCACACATTTTTCTCTTAAGTCTTCTGCAGTGCAGTGTGCCTTTGTACCAGACTCAAGGAAATGAGCATTTAAGCTGTCTGCAGAGCTAAGGTTTCCTACTGAGCTTCCACCTTGCAAAGTATTGCTGTCTCAGACCACTTGGCTCCGCTCCAACCGCCTCCAAGGTCATGTTTATAAGAGGGAGGTTTGCAGGTACATATTTTGGGGGGATTTTGCTTAACCTACTTTAGGTGGAGAAGCAAGAAATAGTGTGTTGTGGGGCTTCCCTGATGGTGCAGTGGTTAAGAATCCGCCTGCCAATGCAGGGGACACGGGTTCGAGCCCTGGTCCGGGAAGATCCCACATGCTGTGGAGCAACTAAGCCCGTGCGCCACAACTACTAAGCCGGCACTCTAGAGCCCGCGAGCCACAACTACTGAAGCCTGTGCGCCTAGAGCCTGTGCTCCACAACGAGAAGCCACCGCCATGAGAAGCCCGCGCAACGCAATGAAGAGTTGCCCCCGCTCACTGCAACTAGAGAAAGCGCGTGTGCAACAACAAAGACCCAATGCAGCCAAAAATAAATAAATAAAATAAATTTATAAAAAAAAAAAGAAATAGTGTGTTGCATAGCTCCTGTCAATGCGTATATCTGGAGTCCCCATCTCCTTCATGGCAAATTTCAGGATTTCTTTGAATGCCTGAGGGGCACACTTCTTGAAACCGACTCCACGGATGCCTTGTGAATGTTAATAGTGTATTCTCTGGTCACCACCTTGTTGACGGTGGACCGACCCTTCTTCTCGGCACCCTTCTTTGCAGGAGCCATCCTGCTGGTCTGGGGTTGGAAAAGAAGGGCACAAGGGATTGTGGGAGAAGGAAAGCAACATCTTAACCTACCCCTTGATAGGAAGGGAAGTTCTTACCGTATACACTGAGAGGTTCTACCTGGAGGAATGTGTATATTGCTAGGAGCTCTTGCTCTATGGGGTTATATCGGGTTTCTGCCCCCTTTTAGATCTGGGACAAATATCTTAGAGGTATTCTGTTGTCTCTGCCACAGTGCCCAACCCATACCTTCCAGGGTTACAGGCACATCTAACACCAGTGGTAGCCCTGCTTGAGAGATGCCCAGAGCTTGAATCAGCTTCGCTAGTATTTTTGCCTTCTCAAAGGGGGCTTGCTGCTCTGATCCATGTCCCATGCACGCCCTTTCTTTACCAGGCAGTATAGGGATGGCGGCACTGTGCCAGGTGGGGAGTAAAAACCTCCAAAACCTCCAAATCCCTATAAAAACTTGAATTCCTTTCATGTTCTTAGGGGTTGGATAGGTTGGTTCATTATCAGTCAAAGCTTCTGGGACAATATACATCTTACCTAAACAAATGGCTCCCAAAAACTTGATGGCAGGGCCTGGGTCTTGAATTTTCTGTGGGTTCATTGTCCATCACCTCCACAGAGGTTCCAGCAAAGCCTGCAGAGTATCCTGCAGCAAAGCCAAGTCCTCATGTGTTAACATTATATCATCAATGTAATGGGCCCATTCTGTTGATGTGGGGAGAACGCCCAAACTGCAACGTCGAAGGGAACTTCCTGACTATAATGGTTTGCCCTCTGTAACCATCGGTGGGATCAGACAGCAGGGGCATTTCATCCATTTCAATGTCAATCACCATAACATCCTCTTCTTCATTCAAATTCCTTTCCCAGGGATTCCACCTCTTAGCATCCCAGTCAGGCTTTGTCCCACGCTTAGACCTTAATCCTAAGCAGCTTGTGCCCTCCTAGCTTTGCAAACCAGCACACTAAAGTCTCTAACTTCTTACTCTGCTCTCCCACTTTGTCTGCCAGCCCGGAAGCTAGCAGACTAGTGGACACTGCACACCCTTCTCCAACCTCAGCTCTTCTTCCAACTTCTACTTGAGCTTTCATCTCTAGCTGGGCATAGTGGCCAGTGAACTGCCCACAGTAGAGACTAGACCACTGTCAGCCCTTCATTTCCCTTCTTTGCTGCAGTGCACCATGCAGAGTTCCTCAAACAAGCTCACTAAGCCAGCCAGGGTTCCAGGGTGTCCCCGGATTCATGTGGAGGACCACAAGCACCTAACATACAGGTCACCCTTCCCCACGTAGAGTCAATGGCCAATTCGGGATTTCCCCCACAGATGCTGCTTTCCCAAAACCCACTTCTCCAGTCTCCTGACTGGCTTACCAATTGTTGGTTTGCAAATTCAGGAACTTCCGGAGTGAAATCTGAAATTGGCCCCCATACACAGAGGGCAAGGAGAG
This sequence comes from Lagenorhynchus albirostris, assembly GCF_949774975.1. Lineage (NCBI taxonomy): Eukaryota > Metazoa > Chordata > Mammalia > Artiodactyla > Delphinidae > Lagenorhynchus > Lagenorhynchus albirostris. Next base: position 68,328,037 of record NC_083106.1, on the reverse strand, counting down.
GCCAAAGATAGAGGCAGACCACTCCAGATGGGTAGGCGGGAGGTTTACTAAGCAAGGGAACTTACATATGAGGCTGGTCTCAAGTGTTCATGAGATGAATAGATCTCCACACCTGTCTACCAGAATCTTTAAAGTTTATATGGAGGCCTTAACTGGATGCAGTCATGTATACTGTCCAGATGGTCTCAATAACACCTTAATCTCTCAAGGCTGCATCCTTGAAAACAGCTCCCACTGTGGGAACTGTGAGCAGAACATGCATTCCAAGGATGGGGGATGGAGTGAGGAGCCTCCCATTGCTCTGGTCCAGCTCATGGGCAGTCATGTCCTCTGGATGACCTCTCCCAAGATGAACATAAAACCTAAAACTATTAAGCTTCTAAAGAAAATACAAAAAAAAGATCTTTGTGACTTTGAGGTTAGAAAAACCTTCTTTGGACACAGGAAGCTCTAATCGTAAAGAAAACATGGACCACAGACTTCATCAAAATTAAAGTTTTCTGCTTTATCAAAAGGCTACATAGAAAAATACAAAGGCAAACCACAGAGCAGAAGAAAATTTTCACAAAACATTGTTCTGACAAAAGAATTGTGTCCAGAATATATAAACATCTCCTGAAACTACGTACTCTGTTTCACTTGAATTTTTACAATGATAATGTTTTCCTGTTATGAGTATAGTAACCTCACAATAACCACGTCATGTCCCAGTCGTAATTAAAATAAATAAGTAAGAAAAAGAGAATAAAGGACACCACACTCTGGAATCTCCTCTCCCTCTTCCTTTGCGCCCACTAAAAGGTCAAATTGAGAAACGTACTACTATCCACCCTTCCTTTCCCCTGGACAGGCAAAGAAAAGTCTTTACGAAGGCTGAGGAAGTGGATTTAACAAACAGTTAGGGAGACAAAATTAGTAATATGAAGGCAAGTTGTCACTCCTGAAATAACAAATAGAAATTGGCACATACTGAGGGTTTTTTTCATGATTTGAAGAAATTAGGGCAAAATGAAAACAATCAAAGAAGAGATGAAAGAATATTTATAGCAAGTTATCTAAAACCAATAGGAGACTAGATAAGAAGGTAAAATTAGAAAGGAGCTGAGTGTGCTCATAACTCTGGTGACTGGTGCTCTGACCATCACTGGGATAGTATAAATCAGAGGCTCTGAAGCATCTCGGTAAATGGAAGCAGCATACACTGAGCTGTTTGGTTTAGAGTGATTCTCTCCTATTCATAATTCTAATGAAAAACTATTTAAATATGGCTTTGGACTACACCGGTATTTTCCATGTCATAATTAGAGCAGAAACTGAAAGTTATAAACCCCCCAAGATGTTCCTGCATCAACTCCTGATAGGATATGTCTGGTTTTAGCTACAATTACTTCAGTTAATTTTCCATTCCAGGGGACTAATGAAATTTGGTGTGTTGCTATCAGTATTTGCCTTGGTTCTGCAGAATGTGTTTTGACTGAAGTGTTATCAGAGTCCCTCCCCCAGCACTACGTGAGAAGCTAAAGATGCTTAAGAGATTTTCAGGTGCTGTGTAACAAGCTCTGTTCTAATTAGAAATCATACTACCTCCTAAGGAGTTGGTAGTGATTATCAACTGTATTATTTTCTTATAAAAGGAAGCCAAGACAATTGAGGTTGGGTCATTTCCTGAATATGGCTGTATCTCTGGCCCCTTCACCGCCCCCAACATGATCCCTTAAATTGCTCAGGGAATTCTACTTACCTGGTGTCCCGAGGCCCCACTGACTGACTCGAGCCTCCTCCTTACGGCTTTCCTGCTTCCTCTTTTACATTTCACTCACTCCACAAATGCTCCCCATCCCAATACAAAGGATATTGAATGTAGCAGTAAAGAAAACTATGAACATCCTGGTTTAAAAAGACAACCTCTCATCTTAAAAAGAAAACAACCCTGACTCCACATTTCCCTCCATATCCACCACCTTATTTTTCTGTTCCCCTTTTCAGTAAACTCCACCACGGCACCAGATGACTCTTGTCAAGGTCATGGATGTCACCCGGATTGCCCAGCCCATCCACAGTCTGTCAGCAGTGTTTACACAGTGGATCACGCTCTCTTACTTAATACACTTCCTTCACATGGTCGTGGCATGGAATTCTCTCTCCTCGTTCTCCTCCACCTCAGGAGCTTTTCTTGTCCTCTGATCTGCAGGTTCCTCCTTACCTACCTGATTTTTTTAAACAGTGAAGAGCTCCAAAGCCCAGTTCTCCACACTTGTTCAATTTATCATCACCCCCCAGGGGATCTTACCCAGCCATCTGAAAGAATGTGTTACATGTGTTGCTATGGAACAAACTTCAAGATATATTGTTAAATGAAAACAGATGAAAGATGGCAAGTTGGATGTGTGCAGGAGTTTAGGGTGGCTGACAATACAAGGATAGAAAACTTCTACTCTGAAAGGCTCAGGCACAAATAAACCAGGAAGTCACATTAAAGAGCTGACAGTGCAGTCCCCTCAAACCGTAATGTTCTTACTAATTTAACTAGAAATTAAATTTAATTTAAGGCTAAAAAGATGAATCAGGCATATATCCTACCCTCCAGAAATGTATAGTCTGCTGAGGGGAATGAAAAATAAATAGTTACAAAATAAGGAGCAAAATAGTGTCACCAGAGAAATTACAAGTAGGAGTTATGGGAGCTCAGCTAAATAGAGCAGCTTTTAAAAGCTCTATGAAGCTGAAATGATTCTGATTTTTTTTTTACTGCACACTTTCAAAATTAATGCATTTCCTAATTGCCTCTATAATCAAATTGAAATTTCTAAAGTTTTCTGTCCCTTATTCATGCTACTGCATGCTCTTAATCTTACAATCGGAGTGGAAAAGACTTTTTACTGAGAACTACTCTATCCCACAAACCTCAAGAACCCGAGAAACACATAGCTAAGGAGTAATATTTGGAGAAAAAAACAACTTTATTTCATTTTATTAAACAGAAAGGGGTCAAAATGGAGAGATAAAGACATAAGACACTGGGAAAAATGCAGAGAAGTTGCCCCAAGCAGCTAGTAGATGGCTTAGCTGGGATCTGAACCCATGTCTCTGATTCCAGAGCCCATATTCTTTCGGTTTTATAGCATGGTCTCAAATATACATGCACATTTAAACTGATTATAAAAGGAGGGAAAGGCACCAGCGGAGAAAAAAATATTCCATTTATAAGAAAGAAGGAATTGTTGATGGCACAAGTCCCCTGAAAGAACTAGAGAAACACAAGACATTCAAAAGTGGACTTCTGAAGTACATCCAGGGACTTCCCTGGCCGTCCAGTGGTTAAGACTCCGTGCTCCCACTGCAGGGGGCATGGATTCGATCCCTGGTTGGGGAAACTAAGATCCCACATGCAGTGCTATGCAGCCAAAAAAAGGAGGAAGAAAAGTAGGTACACCCACAGAAACACTGTAAAACATCATAGAAACAGAGAGGCAGAAGAAAGATACAGACTATCTTAAAAATAATTGCCTCATTTCTGATCTTTAGGGAAATCATCATTATTTTCTTTCATTTTCTGTGTCTAAAAGATAAATGATCCTCATTTACCCTCTTCTTGGTTTTTGCCCTATAAACAGGAGAAATTAAATTTAGAGCTAAATCTCACCCAGGCTGGAGATTTTGATTCCTGCCCACTGCCTTCCAGTTTCCACTTCATCCAAAGACCTCTACCCACCTTCACTCCCATTTCACACATGTCTCAGCTGCTCTTGCCCTCATCCTCCGCTGAAGTCATTATGTCTGTTGGGCCTAATCCACAACAATCTATGTCCCTTCTTAAAACTGCTGAAACACCAGTATTTCTTTGAAGTTTTCCTGGACCTAATGTCATAGAGTCAAATCAGAGGATTTGATCTGTGTTCTAACCAATAGTCATTAGCCATGAATATTCCTATGCAGATTTTGACTTATTCTCATGAATATACATTTATATTTGACTTTACTTTTTAAAAATTCCTTACAGCTATGCATTCAGTAAATGTCACTATCTCATTGACTGCCCAGTTTAATGACAGTGTTCCAGTAGACAGGTGACAAGACAGATAGGTAGTTAGAAAGATGATAGATAGATAGATGGATAGATAAACACAAATGTTAACCAAAACTAAACACATTTTAAAAAATATAGAGATCTTTGAGCTTGGTGATCATTCTGTTTCATAGTCAATTTACTGTATTACTCTGAGAACAATTTGCCATAAACATCAAGGTGACGTTATATCCTTTTTTCTCTCTTTTCTCCAGAGAAAGGCACAGTGGGATACGTAAAATGTCAGAAATAATTAGACGAAATTGCACCATCCCATTGTGACACTAAAATATCTCTGAAGTTAAATATTTTCTGTGAAACTTTAAAATCTGGTTTGAAGGCTTCTTACTATAAACAATATAATTTTTCCTTTAATGTAATGGTCCCAGAATTTTTAAAGCGTGATATTATGTGAATATATGTTTCCAAGTGTAAAAAGCCTTATAAATTTAAATGAGACAGTAATTTGGGTTGCAAGATAGAATTAAAATTTGATAATGTCTTCCTCATAAAGAGTTTGGGAATTTTTTTAAAATGTAGCATTTGAATAATAATGTAAAGATGAAGTTTATTAGTGAATATAACGAAAAAGAAACAGACTCACAGATATAGAGAACAAACTAGTGGTTACCAGTGGGGAGAGGGAAGGGAGGAGGGGCTGTATAGGGGTAGAGGATTAAGAAGTATACATAATAGATTGTATTATGTATAGAATCTATTATGTATAAAATAAGCTACAGGGCTTCCCTGGTGGCACAGTGGTTGAGAGTCCGCCTGCCAATGCAGGGGACACGGGTTCGTGCCCCGGTCCGGGAAGATCCCACATGCCGCGGAGCGGCTGGGCCCGTGAGCCATGGCCGCTGAGCCTGCGCGTCCGGAGCCTGTGCTCCGCAGCGGGAGAGGCCACAACAGTGAGAGGCCCGCGTACCGCAAAAAAATAAAAATTAAAAAACATTAAAAATAAGCTACAAAGATATATTGTACAGCACAGGGACTATAGCCAATACTTTATAATAACAATAAATAGAGTATAACCTTTAAAAATTGTGACTCACGGGACTTCCCTGGAGGTCCAGTGGTTAAAACTCCACGCTTCCACTACAACGGGCAGGGGTTCAATCCCTGGTCAGGGAAAAAAGATCCCACATGCCACACTGACCAAAAAAAAAAAAAAAAAAAAAAATTGTGAATCACTATATTGTACACCTCTATATTATATAATATTGTATACCAACTATACTTCAATTTTTAAAAAAGATGAAGATTACATTCAAATAAGAAAAAACTTATATCAAAAATATGTAAAGATTTTATGAATACCAAAATACTGTCATTTTGTCTTCCAGGTAAAAGAATATGGCTTTTTAAAAAATATATCTTTATTGGAGTATAATTGCTTTACAATGGTGTGTTAGTTTCTGTTTTATAACAAAGTGAATCAGCTATACATATACATATATCCCCATATCTCCTTCTTCTTGCGTCTCCCTCCCACCCTCCCTATCCCATCCCTCTAGGTGGTCACAAAGCACCGAGCTGATCTCCCTGTGCTATGTGGCTGCTTCCCACTAGCTATCTATTTTACATTTGCTAGTGTATGTATGTCCATGAAGAATATGGCTTTTTCATTCATTAACCAGTAGCATACTATTTTCCAGGAACCCTCCATTCAGAAGAAATGCTGTGGTGCTTCCCTTTACCCACACGAAATGGAACCCAAGAGACTGCAGCTGAAGAAAAAATTACCGCCTCCTTACAAATGAGAGAGTTTCAAGTCTACATAGTTTCCAACTGCAGGAAAATAACCATCAGCTTCTCCACAGTGTAGATTAGAACAGGGGAAAATGAACATCACTAACTGTACCCCAGAAGCCAGTGTGGCTGTGAGACCCAAGACCATCACTGAGAAGATGCTCATTTCCATGACTCTGGTGATCATCACCGCCCTGACCATGCTGCTAAACTCGGCCGTGATCATGGCCATCTGCACCACCAAGAAGCTCCACCAGCCTGCCAACTACCTGATCTGTTCTCTGGCTGTGACGGACCTCCTAGTGGCCGTGCTCGTCATGCCCTTGAGCATCACGTACATCGTCACGGACAGCTGGAAGCTGGGGTACTTCATCTGCGAGGTGTGGCTGAGTGTGGACATGACCTGCTGCACCTGCTCCATCCTTCATCTCTGTGTGATTGCCCTGGACAGGTACTGGGCCATCACCAACGCTATTGAGTACGCCAGGAAGAGGACCGCCAAGAGGGCCGGGCTGATGATCCTCGTGGTCTGGACCATCTCCGTCTTCATCTCCATGCCCCCTCTGTTCTGGAGGAGCCACCGCCAACTCAGCCTGCCCCCTGGTCAGTGCACCATCCAGCACGACCACATCATCTACACCATTTACTCCACACTGGGGGCATTTTACATCCCCTTGACTTTGATACTGATTCTCTATTACCGGATTTACCATGCGGCCAAGAGCCTTTACCAGAAAAGAGGATCAAGCCGGCACTTAAGCAACAGAAGCACGGATAGCCAAAATTCGTTCGCCAGTTGTAAACTGACACAGACTTTCTGTGTGTCTGACTTCTCCACCTCAGACCCTCCCACAGAGTTTGAAAAGATCCACACCTCCATCAGGATCCCTCCCTTTGCCCATGACCTAGATAACCCGGGAGAACGCCAGCACATCTCCAGTACCAGGGAGCGCAAGGCAGCACGCATCCTCGGACTGATTTTGGGTGCATTCATCATGTCCTGGCTGCCATTCTTCATCAAAGAGCTGATTGTAGGTCTGAGCATCTACACCGTGTCCTCTGAAGTGGCCGATTTTTTGACATGGCTTGGTTATGTTAATTCTCTGATCAACCCTCTGCTCTACACAAGTTTTAATGAAGACTTTAAGCTGGCTTTTAAAAAGCTTATTCGGTGCCGAGAACATACTTAGATTGTAAAAAGCTGGAAGGCATGACTTTTACCAGCCTCGTGAGTGCACAGGGGTAAGGGGTGCAACTTATTAATTCTTGAACATAGTTGGTTCAGGAGGTTTGTAAGTATGTGTGGTCTTGGTTTGTGTTTGTTTGTTTGTTCTCTGTTTTGTTTGAGGCTTGTTATTGGGTGTGCTGTTTTCTACCTCTGGTCTTATTTGTGGTACCTAATTGCAAATAAACACTATCATACACAAACAGAAATTTCACAGCAGTAATAATAAGGTAAAATAGTAAATACTTTTCACTTTTTAGCCATTTCAGTTAACCCTGCAATTAAAGAATACCAAAATAAATCTTCATTTGGAGAATTTCTTATTACTTATAAGTCAAATATCTGATAACTTGCCCTGGTGTGTGGCGTTAGTTCTGAGCATATGGATCCAAATGCTTACCAATTCCAGTGGAAACTGCGTGACCACATAAAGCATTAAAAGAAAAAAAAGTGGTGCGCTGTCATCTACTGCTTGCAGACCTGATCTAAAGCCGCTTATTATGATTACATGGCCCACTGCTTTCCAACACAAATAGTACAGCTGGCATGTCTTCTTAGTTCATGATTAAATACACATCCTCATTCTCTAAACAGAACTTGGAATGAATGTACTGGCACTTTCCTAGGTCTTTGACTATGAATGTGAAACATAAGCAAATAGTATTATAAAACAATCATGGAAATTGGTCATTTTGTTCCTATTTAACCTGACAGACATATTGGGCCTCCTCCAGTTCTAAGAAGTGTCCCAGCTAAGCCTCGAGTACACTCTCCCATTCTAGCAGGATTAAGGTGTGAGTACAAGTCAAATGTGGAGAACTTTTAAAGCAGTATTAAGCTGCTGAACCCATTAAGGGGTGCAGGGATCAAATGAGAGAATCCATTACCTGAAGAACTTTGTTGGAGACTGTTGCTCATTAAGTTACCAGCTGTGCACTTGGGAAAAAAATTAAAAGTTGAAAATCTGTGTTTACAGCAAAGGCCACCCACTAGCAAATGAGTATGAAATTGTGTCTCCTGGAATCCCTATAGCTTCCATACTGGACTGCAGACTGGGGCCAGGAGGCTGCAGGTGGGACCCAAGGCCACACAGTGCGTGGCCAACTTGGACTGATGGCTCTAATCGTATGGTGGAGCTCGTCACTAAGTCAAGAGTGATGACAGAAGGAAATGAAAGGGTGGAAGTTCTTGGACACTCCTCAGTAAGTGACTGTTCTAGACCTCTGCTCCTCACCTCCCATCCACAGCCTCTCCCACCTCTTCACTCCCCCCAGATCACGTCTCTTGTTTGTTTGTCGAGAAGACATTGCTTTGCCTCCTGCCCACTTCCACCTCCATGTTTTACCCCTTAGTTCTATCCCCTCTCAAATCTTCTGTAATCTTGCTACTTTCCTCTCTCTCTCTCTCTCTCCCTCCCTCTCACCATCCCTTCCTCTCCCCACTTTTCTTTAGTCTCACCCATCAGTTTGCTCAAGTCTCTTAGACATTAGAACCAATGTCCTCCGGCCCTACTTCCCCTTCCGGCCCCTGCTCCATCTCTCTCCACACTCTCCCATCTGAGTCTCCCCAGTCATCAACCTGCTCGTTCTACCTCCACTTCTCCCCTTCCACTAACTTTTCTCTCCTTTGCCATCTGGGTATGCCCCCCCCAAGTTCCCCCAAAACTGATCTCCCAAAGGGTATCGGCGACTTGCCAATGGGCAAATCCAGTGTCCTTTCCTCTGTCCTTATCTACTTCCCACTCTCATCAGTTAAAACAGCTAACCATCCCTTTCTTGTTTAAGCCCATGCCTTCCAGGATCCCTTTACTAACCTGGTTCTCCAGCTACCTTCTCATTCTTTGCCTCCTTTTCTTCATCCTAGGGGTTTATCCTCAGCTCTCACCTCCCGTATATTCATACTCCACCCCAACCTCCATCATTTCCACAAATAGTTCCATGCCTGAGGCTCTAAAATGTGTGTCTTTAATTCTGATCTCTCTCTTTCTCAAACCCTAGACCCATGAATTATGTCTGGTGAACATCTCCCTACTAACACTCTATTGGTGCCTCAAACACAGCCTTTCTAAACTGAACTCATGATCATTTCCCACACTCATACCTTCTCCTTTTCCACCTTCTCAATCTCAGATAACAGGATTACCATGCTTTTTATCATTCACATTAGGTCAATGAGATTCTCTCTCTTTGTAGCTTGTCTCTCACATCCAGATAGTATAAAAGTCTTATCCATTTACCTCTGTAGCAATGTTTGTATATTCACCCCTCTTCTCCAATAACTTGGTCCTCTCCCCTGGACCAATCTTCTTATCTGATCCACCTACCTCTGGACCCCTCACCTGCAACTGTGCCCCTGCACACCTGCCACTCTGCCCCTGCACACCTGCCAGATACATTTTCCTAGAACAGTGGTTCTCAAAGCAACATCTCCAGACCAGCAGCATCAGTATCACCTGGGAACTTGTTAGAAATGCAAAGTCTAGGGCCCCACTGAAGACCCACCACGTCAGAAATTCTAAGGGGGGGGGGCATCCATCTCTATCTTAACAAGCCCTCTAGAAGATTCTGGTACATGCTAAAGCCTGAGATTCAGTCTCCTAGAATGTCCTGTCGATTTCTAACTTCAGTGCTCAAAATCCCTTAGTATTTTCCCACCAGTACAAAATAAATTAAAATTCCTAAATATAACATTCAAGGCTTCTTCACTATGTGGCCTCAAACCACATTTCCAGAATTAAGTCTCAGCACTTCTTCTCACCCACCTCATATTCCAGAAAAGTCTGGAGATTTCCTGTGTTTTCTGAGCTCCCCTAACATTTGTCCCCACTGCTCCAGAAATCTGACCCCCTGGCTTCCCATCTTTCTTCTCCCAGTCCTTCACCATGGAGTGCAAATGCAGTCTCTTCTGCGAAGCCTTCCTGAGGTCCTCCTTCCTTCTCTGTCATGTGAAAGTCCTCTCCCAGCTCTATGCTCCCGAAGAAGCTCACTGGGATCTCTATTGTTATATGCATCCTATCTTGTAGTGCATTTGTTTGTATATTTCTTCTGTCTGCTATAGTAGATTGTGAGCTCCTTGAGGGCAGGAACTGTGTCTGTTTCATCTCTGTATCCCCAGGGCCTCCTACAGTGTTTTACACACAGTAGGCACTCAATAAATGTTCCCAGAAAAGAAATGTAAATGTGCAATGTTCTCTCAGTGAGAAAACCAAACTTTTAAAATCCTATGATGTAATAACACACTTCCTTTTTCTTTAAAACTTACCCTAACATTCCCATCTTTGTTCAAAAACTGCTAGGAATGCTTCCACATGGAAAGAAAATGGATTTCTCTCTCCACTGAATACATGAATGTCCTTTACTGGTTAGGATTCAAGCTAAGCTGCTCTCAAAGAAGAGACCCCCGAGTATAGTAGTTCAAACAAGATAGTTTCTTTCCTCTCACATGACAGTCAAGAGGTAGGAGGGCAGCCCAGAGTGAACAGGAGACTCTGCTCCACGATGTCCTCCAGGGACTCAGGTCCTTCCATTTTGTGGCTCTGCCGTCCCCTCAAGGCTTGTCCTCGTCTGCATGGCCAAAGCTAACTCACAATCACATCCACGTTCCAGTCCATAGAACGGAGGAGAGAGAAATGGAGAGCAAACAACTTCCTTTTAAGGAAGTCATGTGGAAATTGTACACATTTACCTCTCCTTATAGCCCATTGACAATAACTTGGTCACGTGGCCACACCAAGCTGTAAAAGAGAATAAGGGGGTGAATCTCTATTTGGGCAACCATGTGCCTTGCTTAAAGTGAGAACTTTATAATAAAAGGAAGCAGGAGAGGATGGATACAAGGGGCTAATGAGCAGTCTTTTCCACAAGGGGATATTGGTTTCTGTATGTGCAGCTCAAATATTACAAGGCAAGTCAGACAGCTGTCCAGCTAATGGTGATCTATGTACCAGGATGTTGAGATTTAAATTACAGGTGATTTAACTGAGATTGTGCCTATGCTGAAAATCTAGTATTTATCATGACTGTAATATCTATAATATCTAAAAACTATATGGGCAACTCGTTTGCTTTCTTATCACCCCCCCATATGTCATCATTGAAAATTCTTGGCAATTATAAGAGTTTAAAATTTTTTTTTTTTAATTTTTTTTTGTGGTACGCAGGCCTCTCACTGTTGTGGCCTCTCCCGTTGCGAAGCACAGGCTCCGGACACGCAGGCTTAGCGGCCATGGCTCACGGGCCCAGCCGCTCCGCGGCATGTGGGATCTTCCCAGACCGGGGCACGAACCCGTGTCCCCTGCATTGGCAGGCGGACTCTCAACCACTGCGCCACCAGGGAAGCCCAAGAGTTAAAAATTTTTAAGAGTCTAAAGAAATAAAAAACAAAGAAGCAGAAGCATAACTAATTTTCACGTACTTTCACTAACTAGATAAATTTCATTCCTAATTTACTAGATAAATCTCATTTCTAATTTACTAGATAAATCCTAATTAAATATATTTTCTCATACCTACCCACCGCTGCCCTTAGCAAAGAATCTGTATATGCTTCCTAGTATAAATCAAACCTGTTGAAAAAAATTCTGTTGTTTGGTTTACTCATCTAACTGATAGGGCTAGCTGCTATTGACCACTATTGCCCCTTTAAATTAAAGCTTGAGTGAAGTAACAGTACCTTCTGATATGGTCAGTGTTTCTAGGGTAAACATTAGCAGATTAAAAGTAAAACCCAGCAGTGACATTTCAATCACCTCCATTAACTAATAAATTAGGACTTCCTGTTTTGTGTACTTGGTAAAAGAATTCTTGGACATGTCACTCCCTTGGAGACCTGGTAGAAGCTTTGGTTGTAACTGGTGTCAGTAAGTACCCCTAGTAGCATTGCTACTACTATCTGCTTTGAATAACTGTATAGGCCTGCCACACTTATGAACTTCAGTTTGCAAACTCTGATAATTGTGTACAAGGTCAGCTGCAGAGCAACATCCAGCAACTAACTCTGCTGGTTTCCTGTACAAGTCATTTTAGTTTCGACCATCACGTTGGTCTTGGTCTACTCATGTGTTTGCTTATTTGCTGTGTTTGCTTAATTTTTAAGGCCTTCTACACATAACTTCATTATGTACAGTATTTACAAAAACAGTGAGAACATTAGAAAAAAACAGCAAAAAGGAGTATATGACTACAACAGAAATACAAGTAAAGGTAATTTTTAAATTAAAAGTGATGAGACAGTGACCACCATTGTATATGAGAATGGGATGAAATCTTTTTCAGTTTACAAGGGCCACCAAGAGCAACATGTGAAAAGGCACTGTGCCTAAAATGATCAACTATAATCAGCAGGAAATAAGGAAAAGTGATTAATGAGATGGGAACATGTCTGAGCATCACACAGTGGTTCTAAGAGGTATTTGGGAATGTCTGTGAGCACATTTAGTTATTTCAGTAGAGAACACCAGTGGCATTTTGTAGTAGGAGACAAGGAGGCTAAATCCTGCAATTAAAAAAAAGCCAGGACTTCCCTGGTGGTCCAGCGATTATCCACGCCCTCAGTGCAGGGGGCCTCGGTCCGATCCCTGGTCAGGGAACTAGATCCCGCATGCTGCAACTAAAGATCCTGTGTGCTGCAACTAAGACCCGGCGCAGTCAAATAAATAAATAAATATTTTTTTAAAATAAAAGCCAGTCCCACTCAATAAAGAATTGCCCCACCCAGAATACCATTAGCACCATTATCACCACCTGCTGAAAACCCCAGGTGTATCAGCATCAGTGTGGGGATACTCAGGGGTCTAATGTTAATTCCGGTGTTGGCTTGGGGATATTTGAGAACTTAAAGACTACGCATGGTGAAAGTGCTGCCTATGAACTTTTATTGTAAACCATGGAGGGCTTCAAAGGCTCAAGACTAATTTGAATCTGCCAATATCAAAATGAGGGTCAGGCCAACACATACAGACACCACATTGGTTAGAGAGTTTCCTGTGACACTGGCAGAGGTCGTTAAGAAAAGGGACCCAATAAAATGTCTATCATCAAAGAGGAGATATTGATGCTTCAAAGAACTAACTCATATCCTTACCTGCTGGAAATGTTTTTGAAAACTGAAGTCTCACCTAAGTCATCTCAGGCTTAGAATTAAAAGACAATCTTAGATAACTGTCAGTAGGAAGAAGAGCTATTTCAAATGGTAGAAAGGAAGATACTGGATGTTCCTGGGACCCTTAAGTCATCCAGGATCCTTAAATTATCCTCCTTTTGCCCCATAAACCCTGGGGAATTCACAGCAGGCTTCAGCCTTGCCATAAAAAAGGGTTGAAATTATTCCCTTCATAATAGAAGGGAATCACTCTGAGGGGAGAATTGCTTCAGGAAAGTAATCTGTTGGCTCCCTGGAAGCTCCCAGGACCCAGCACAGAGGGTGGTACGTAGTAGCATTCAATTTATATAATTTATATGTCTGCTGAATTTAACTGAAATGAACACATTGATTACAGACTTTAAGAAATTCAAAAGCAGAAGTATGTCCTGGGTAAGGAGGGTCCCTTCTCTATGCAGAAGCGGAATTGTCAAATATTTATAAAGAAAAGAAGGCATCAGGACAGTGATGATACAAAAGAAACAGCAACAAGAGGAGCTGGAAAATAATATCAGCAAAGTCTTAGGTACTCAAAGAATACTGACTGACCATCTGCCATGAGTGTGGGTAGATTATGGAAACTTTTCATTGAAAAAGAAAAAGGTATAACAGCAATGATATGAAGAAAGCAAGAATACAGCAATGGAAAGAGTAGAGGTCAGAAGATAATATTGGTGATGGTTTTGGGTCCACAAACAGCAAGTGAGAATCTGGCATGAGTTTGGCATCTACCTAAGCACTGGGATCTCTGTAAGGGGAAAATAAGAGGGAAAAGAGGACAGAAAATCTAGTTGTAAGACTATGAGACCCTGGTCTTCAGGGCAGATTTGTAGAAAGCTGATTATATTTATTTTCTATTTTTGGATAAAATATAATTTTAGAGGGATTTATAAACATTGCCTTTGCTAAGAGGATGAGGGAAAAATGAGGCAGAGGAGAGCATTTTCCTCATCTGATTCTTAGGGAAAGTGAAGGTGATACCAGAAGCTCTGAAGAATGGAAGAGAATGAATGGTTCTTCAAAGAAAATGTATGAACAACATAGATACAAGAAACAAGGTCATATGGACATGTTTTTCCAGTTCATGTGGTATCAAATAGTCATATGTCAAGGGATGATTTAGGAGATGCAAATTTATGAAGACATCCAAAGGAATGGCGATGGAAACAGTTCTCTGAGGAAAATTTAGACTTGTAAGCAGTCTAATAATAAACAGACCAGTGACCCCAAGTGTTTCTGGTTCATGGTTAAGCACTCAATAAGAAATTGTCAAATGAATAAATCAATTACTCAGTTAAGCAAACAAGCCTGAGTTGGAATTTGGATAACAAAGGAGAACAAGTCGGGCAATATAACAAAAGTGTTTATGCAGGTCAGTTAAAAAAAAAAAAAAAGGATGCTGATAAAAATACACATTCAGAGGCACGAAGCAGTGATATAAAAAAGCTAAGGCTGCAAGCTGAACCATCAGCCATCCTTTCTAGCTGTACTTTGCAGGTGGGGGAAAAAGAGGTGTTTTATAGAGAACAAGAAGAACATCCAGGGACTTCCCCGGTGGTGCAGTGGTTAAGAATCCACCTGCCAATGCAGGAGACACAGGTTCAAGCCCTGTTCCGGGAAGATCCCACACGCCACGGAGCAACTAAGCCCGTGCGCCACAACTACTGAGCCTGCACTCTAGAGCCCACAAGCCACAACTACTGAGCCTGCGTGCCACAACTACTGAAGCCCGTCACGCCTAGAGCCTGTGCTCTACAGCAAGAGAAGCCACTGCAGTGAGAAACCCACACACTGCAACGGAGAGTAACCCCTGCTCAACGCACCTAGAGAAAGCCCGCGCACAGCAACAAAGACCCAATGCAGCCAAAAAATAAAATAAATAAATTTATTTTAAAAAAGAACATCCATAAGGTAAATGGTGTTGACATAGACTATAAAACTTTTGAGGCAGCATGCGTCTTCTTACCTGACAACTTTACCTGAATACTTCTTATCAGTTTCTCACTAATGAAGAACTAAGGCCTGACTTCCCTTCCTAATCACACACACACACACACACACACACACACACACACACACACACACACACACACACACCCGTAGAAACAAAAACAATGTCCTCAAGCACAGTAAGGAAAGCAAAGGTACGTTTGATACAGGCAAGTGTCCTTGATTGAATGAGTCCAATTAGAAATGCAACATCAGGTGTACCATGTATGCACATGTCATTTCATGTATGATTGCTGGATACAGTACAAACTGGAACAGGAGCCTATGGGGATCTCAGCCTCACTGGTAATACCTAGGAGAAATCATGATCAGAGTTTCCAAAATATGTCTATATCCAAGACGTCTTGCCTTAGAACACATGACTTGCCCACAAACTCCTTCTAAATGGGTTAGGAGACACAGGCACAACAGAGTAAAGCATCTCTAGGTGGTTCTTGAACCACAATCCACCACGTGGTACCATGTGACACCCTCTCCCCTATCATCCATCAGCTGATTGGTCAGGGCAGCAGGCACCAGCCCCAAGAACAACTGTGTCTACAGGCTGGCTGTGTGCTATGGGGTAGCCTGGTACAAAAGCTCCCCCCAGACAGAAAGTGATAAGTTGCAACGATGACATTCTTACCTCTCAAAAATTTGAACGAAAAATATATGAAGAGACATTCCGCTGTCAAGGGAAGCAGGAGTAGAAAGATAAGCAAAGGGGAGTTGAAACAAAAAGAGTAGCCACCTCACATCCATGGCAAAGGGGTAGAATGAAGCTCAGTTAATTCCTGCTCCCAAGGAACTAACAGTGTCACCTGTCATCAAGAGCTGCCTCTTACAATTCCTGACAGCCTTCCGGTCCCCAAACTATGCTCCAGATCCTTGAGGTTTAGCTGTAAGAATGTTCCAGAGACTCCTGTCTCTCTTTTAACAGCAGTTACCATCACAGTCAATCACCACCACCTGCCATAACCTGCACTGTTCTCTCTTCCAACCACAGGAGCCCTGACACACAGAGCTCCAAGGCCTCTGAGCCGGGAGCTTTTGGAACAGCCACGCTGGCTCCATTTGGACAGTAAGTGCCGTTGGACCAGGTTCAAGTCTTTTCTTTCCAGTGACCTTTCTAGGGTGAAAACGTACACTGTTTCCATGACTCCCTGATACCCTTCAGTTACCCTCATGAAACTAAATTAGTTTTTACTCCATGGATTTCAATTCTATCCATTATAGGCTTTTTTCAATTGTTGTTGCTACTTGTCTTTTGTTTTGGTTCCTAGGATAAAGTGACCTACTCTTTGCCCAAGGAGCAAGTGATGTTGATTTCCTTAAGTCTTAGTCTTGGGAATGGACCGTAGTAAGGAAGGGCAGGGTGGGAGGGCCAGTGGGCAGAGTGATCAAGGTAATGTCTTAGTTCATCGGGGCTGCTACAACAGAAATGCCATAGAAACAACAGAAATGGTTGACTTATAAACCACAGAAATTTACAGTTCTGGAGGATGGAAGTCTGGGATCAGCTGACTGCCAGCATGGTCAGTTCTGGTGAGAGCCCTCTTCTGAGTTACAGACTGCAGACTTTTCCTTGAATCTTCATATGGCAGAGAGCAGAGAGAGAGACAGGAAGCAAGCTCTCTCATGACTCTCATAATGGCGCTAATCCCATTCGTGTGTGATCCATCCACCCTCCGATTTTCATCTAATCCAAATTACCTCCCAAAAGCCCCACCTCCCAATACCACTGCATTGTGCGGGAAAGGGTTTTGATATATGAATTTTGGGGAGATGCAATGTTCAGTCCATGACAAGTACTAACAGGCATCTTTAAAGGGTTTGTGCACCAGGCTTCACTGATTCCACTTGTATCTTCTCCAAGTGTTTTGAGGGCTTTGGGGAGCAGAGTTATGATATTAACAACCACTATGTACTCAGCCAGGCTTAACAGTCACAACCATCCTAGAGGAATAGAATCACCTTCTTTCAACTTAAAAAATGTTGAAAGTCAGAATATACTCCAGCAAATGGGCATATTTCCAGTGAGATGAGCCCTTTCTTAATGAAAATAACCAGGAGAAATTACTAAAGTCCAGCAAGGGTGGGTAGGGATTTAGTCTACTAAAAAAAAATAATTTGGGCTTCCCTGGTGGCGCAGTGGTTGAGGGTCTGCCTGCCGATGCAAGGGACGCGGTATCGTGCCCCGGTCCGGGAGGATCCCACATGCCGCGGAGCGGCGGGGCCCGTGAGCCATGGCCGCTGAGCCTGCACGTCCAGAGCCTGTGCTCCGCAACGGGACAGGCCACAACAGTGAGAGGCCCGCATACCGCAAAAAATAATAATAATAATTTGAAGATTAAGTTTATTCAATAATCAACTAACTTTTATTAACATCTCTGTGTCAAGCTTTGCATCACATTGTGTTGTGAACAAGGCACAGTCCAGCCATTAAGGAAAATATGATATATTGGAAGAGGAAGTGAAGTAAACAAATAAGTGATTACAACAGAGTGTGATGCGTTGCATAATAGATACATGTACAGTGTGGTATGTGAGCAGAGAAAAGAAATAAACAGTTCTGTGGGAGATAGGGAAGGGGAGCCTTCCCTCCAGATTTGAACCAGAACATGATATGAGCTCACTAGGCTGACAATTTATTCAGAGACGCAGCATGAACAAAAGCACGGAGATGCAGAGATGCAGATGGTGTTTGGGGAATGAGATGTGGTGTGTGGTGGCCAGAGTGTGGGTTAGGAAGGAGAGTGACAGGAGAAGAGGCTGGCCGGGCAGCCAGGTCCATGAAGGGCCTCAAATCCCTCTCTGAGCACACTGGATCTCATCCTGCCAGCAGCAGAAAAATGCCTGAGGATTTTAACCAAAGGAGAACATGACCAGACCTGCAGTTTGCAAAGCATCTTTGAATGAAAGGGATTGGAAGAATGAAGACTAGGTAGACAGGTGTTGGAATAGCCAGAGAGTGGTAAGGGGGAGTCTGTACCAAAGAAAAAAAGGAAGTGAGGGGGAAGAGAGGGTGGGGAGATTTTCAATTTCAGAGATAAAATTGGAAGAGAGACAAATCAGTAGATTTAACTGGAATATGACCTTTTTCAATCAAAAGAGAACAAAGTTTCAGACTGCCAAGGGGCACATCATCAATCTCACAATTTGAGGATACAGCAGTAGGAGAGAACAAGGGTCACCTTCTTTGCCAAATGGGCCAATCCTTTTCACTCTTTGGAGGTTGTCTACCTTCGCTTAATCACAGTCAACTGGGCAGAAAATCTCTTCTGGGAAATAACAATAGGATCAGAGGTGCTAATTACACACCTCATTTGTCTGCACTGTTAGCATTATTCCTCAATTGAGCCCTTCTAAACACACTGGTTACTTAACAACTAGGTTAAGCAAACAACCATTACTCTGCAGATATCCATTCATTTATCATTCAGCAAACATTTACTGAGAACCTACTATCTGCCAAGAATTATGCTAGGTCCTAGATATTCAGCAGTGAGCTAGACAATACAGATTCCTTCCTTAACTGAAATTTAAGTATAATGGAAGAGAGAGACTTTAAGTAGCATTTTCAATACCGTGTGTTAAAATGCAGTAAAAGGCCGTTTTTCTCATATTTCTGATTTGGTAGTTCTGGAGTGAGTCCTGAGATTGTGCATTGCTAGATGTCGCTGGTCTAGGGACCACCCTCTGCATGATACAGAATAATGTAACTCAATCCAGAACATTCTCAACCAAAACCATTTGAAGAGAAACTGGCAGGAGGATGAGATCTCCTGCATTTCATACTTTGAGCAACAGCAAGTAGTGACATAAAAAAGAAATAACAAGCACAGTACAAGCATACTTGCAGAACTCTGATGACACTGAAGCAGAAAGTCTGAGCTCATCCTCGAGCAAGTTGGAATAGAAAGACAGTGGAGATGAGTGTGCACACTTGGGACTCAAGCAGATGTGGAACTAGTGCCATGAAAGTTTAGAGAACAAGGGCCAGGACAGAGCACTCACCTCATCTCTCAGGCTCTCTCTGTCTTTTTTGTTTGTTTGGTTTTTGCTTTTTGCCCACAGCACAGTGTAGAGGGATTAGATGGCCCCAAATTGTTACAATAGTATTTTCAAAATAATTTTTCTGTGTGTAGTTATGCTTGAGTTAACTGTTCTATCAATAGATGCACTTTACCCCATGGGTTCATAACTTTTCAACTAATCCTTTTGTTGTCCTAATAAAATCTGTAGATCTTAAAGATCCTCCTCAGGCAACATTAAAGAGAGTACCTGAGCATGAAGAATTTAACTAACCTGGATCCTGAGACCATGTAAACCATTGGGTCCTTTGTCTTTTCTTGATTGTTTGTTCTTTTTGTTTTGTTTTTGGCCGTGCGACACGTGGGATCTTAGTTCTCTGACCAGGGATCGAACCCACCCCCCCCCCGCATTGGAAGCGCAGAGTGTTAACCACTGGATGGCTGGGGAAGTCCAGGCACTTTGTCTTTTTCAAGGAAATGAAAAGGACAAGAGAAATGGAAAGGAAATGGGAAAAGGCAGAAAGTTGCTCCTGTTAATTTAGTCAGCCTCTCTCCTACCTGCCTGCATTGGACATTGCAAACCCAGAGTCCAACAGCAGGACACAAAAACATATAGCAGGCCACAAGGAGACGTTAAGAAAAGATGATTTCCCAAGGAAATGCTTTTTACTTTGCATTTTAATCTAGAAAATGTGCTTAAGTTCCAAAACTGACACCACCGTTAACAGAAGAGATTTAAATGTGCGCCTAAGTCATCATTCTGAGAAACGGCTCACGTGGCTCCCTGCACACCACCAGACCATGTTCTGTGAGTTTGGTACCCTCCAGGAAGCTGTGATTCCCAGCCCTGTGTGTCCTGTAAAAGCCTCAATACAGGGAGTAAGCCCCAGATGTGGGGGCACATCAACCCTCCTCACTGAGAGGACTGGCCCTACACTGTCAGGAAAAGCCAAGAATCTTAGTTTTGCTTGGTTGTGTTACATTGGTAGCCAAAAAGTATCTGATGGGATATTTCTGCAGTTCTACCCTTAACACTCCTAGACTCTTTGGGTCTTTCCTATGCTTGCTCTTGGTTACATTCATTGGCTGGCCCCAGGAAAGGAGTTAGATAAGTGAAGTTTGTTTTCTGTGTTCCTCACTCCTTTGGTAACCATCAGACACCCAGGTCCTCCTGTTGTTCCGGGGCTGCCCACAGACCTTCCCTGAGGCACCCACCCTGGGCCAGCAGCCCATGCTCAGAAACCATTTTCCTTCTCTTTTCTTCTGGAAACAGTTCCCTCAATAGCATGGAGAATTTCCCCTGGAACCCACTTCCTGTGGCTCCAGGGAGGCTTTCAACTACAGCAAGCACTGTAATACCACCCCCAGAGAGAAGCAGGCACGTGACCAAGGCCTGGCCAAAGTCCTTCCCTGGGACTCATGCATGGTCCCTGGGGACTGTAAAAAGAGGAACCCGGTGACCATATGCTCTGCTATTTGAAGGAGCCTGAGCCAATGAGACCAACACAGGAGATGAGATGAAATAAAAGCTGGAGAGATGGAAAAAGCCCTAAGTGTTTTCGTTAATGGGGAATTAGAACAGCTAATTCCTCCCACCTCTAAAGGCTTATGATTCTTGAAAATATATCCATGAATAGTTACAGCTTAGTAAATTACTCCTCTCAAGTAACATACCGGGAACTGAGTCAAGACTTACTCTGGTGGACCGAAAAGAGAATGTGGAGTAACAACCTAGATTTAAATTCCCACTCCAAAATTATTGCACGACATCGGGAAAAGTTGCTTAGTCTCTCAGAGCCTCAGTTTCTTCATCCATTAAAATATATATATATATATATATATATATATACACACACACACATATATATATTTACTCCCCAGGTTGTTGTTAGACTTAAATGACATAAAACTCAAAAAGGTGCCTTGATAAACCACAAAGCCAGAGAAAGAAAGAGATTGGAGTGGGTAGGAAGTGAAATTAGAAAAATCTCTAAAACTGTGAAAGATAATGCAATGCAAATAAGGGTTCTATTTCAATAAATAACGCTAAGAAATCAGTCATGCAAAGTCCGGAAACTGCATGGCACATTCAATCCAAGTTCCGGTTTGATCGAGGGAGCCCTCCAGTGGCTGATAGACAGGACGCCTCTAAATTCTCTTTGCGGTGGTAATCCCAGATGAAGAGACTCATTGTCACATTATGGTACTGTGTAACTAGAAAAGACCTTGGAGAGCATTTCCTCAATCTTCCACATTTGAGATGAGGAGACAGAGATGCTAGGAGGCAGTATATACATATTTCGAAAGTTAGAAATCATACCATTTTTTAAAATATTTAACCCTTTATATTTTGCCGAAGAATGTCAAAATTCAACAATTTCCATTTCAACATAAGAGCTACTCTTATTTTCAAAATGTATATCTAAGGCATCTCTATAGTGACCAAGACACAAAATGATCACTGGGTAATGTAACCATGGTGCTTTAAACACATTTACATCATGGAATTATTTCCGTACATATGCTTTGGCTGAAATTGTCCTGCAGTTAGAACACCAATATTTCTATCTCTTCAAAACCTGTACTTGTGACCATTACTTGATGCCCTCTACTGGCCATAATGTTATTATCCAATGTTCAATACGAATTATTTCTGTGTGCTCTACTAATCAACTTCATAATATGCCAGAATATCAGAAAAGTTAACTTTGGGGATAAACAAGTAAATAAAGGAACAAGGGAATATACAAATTACAAGAATATATCAAAAAAATAGGTAATGAAATAAACCCAAAACAAATCATTACTGGAGTAAATTTTTGGAATGTTAAACAATTATGACATCAACTAGTTTCACCTAACATTTAAGCCTCAAAAATATAACTGGGCTGTCAATTTTGTTCTCAGTGTAAAATTTTTCTATTCTGCCATTTTCTATAAGGATGTTCTATTGAACAATTTATTACTGAGTTTGACACAGAACAACAGAATTGTTAAAATTCAGCTGTTAACTGTTGAGAGACGCCATGTTTAGAAGTGCAGGCAGGTCTTTTGTCTCCTTAGGTAGGTTTATTCCTAGGTATTTTATTCTTTTTGTTGCAATGGTAAATGGGAGTGTTTTCTTAATTTCACTTTCAGATTTTTCATCATTAGTGTATAGGAAAGCAAGAGTTTTCTGCGCATTAATTTTGTATCCTGCTACTTTACCAAATTCATTGATTAGATCTAGTAGTTTTCTGGTAGCATCTTTAGGAGACAAAAGACCCGTATGCAGAAAATTATAAGACACTGATGAAAGAAATTAAAGATGATACAAATAGATGGAGAGATATACCATGTTCTTGAATTGGAAGAATCAATGTTGTGGAAATGACTACTACCCAAAGCAATCTACAGATTCCATGCAATCCCTATCAAACTACCAATGGCATTTTTCACAGAACTAGAATAAAAAATTGCACAATTTGTACGGAAACACAAAAGACCCCGATGAGCCAAAGCAATCTTGAGAAAGAAAAATGGAGCTGGAGGAATCAGGCTCCCTGACTTCAGACTATACTACGAAGCTACAGTAATCAAGACAGTATGGTACTGGCACAAAAACAGAAACAGAGATCAATGGAACAGGATAGAAAGCCCAGAGATAAACCCACGCACATATGGTCACCTTATCTTTGATAAAGGAGGCAAGAATATACAATGGAGAAAAGACAGCCTCTTCAATAAGTAGTGCTTGGAAAACTGGACAGCTACATGTAAAAGAATGAAATTAGAACATTCCCTAACACCATACACAAAAATAAACTCAAAATGGATTAAAGACCTAAATGTAAGGCCAGACACTATAAAACTCTTAGAGGAAAACATAGGCAGATCACTCTATGACACAAATCACAGCAAGATCCTTTTTGACGCACCTCCTAGAGAAATGGAAATAAAAATAAACAAATGGGACCTAATGAAACTTAAAAGCTTTTGCACAGCAAAGGAAACCATAAACAAGACGAAAAGACAGCCCTCAAAATGGGAGAAAATACTTGCAAATGAAGCAACTGACAAAGGATTAATCTCCAAAATTTACAAGCAGCTCATGCAGCTCAATATCAAATAAACAAACAACCCAATCCAAAAATGGGCAGTAGACCTGAATAGACATTTCTCCAAAGAAGATATACAGATTGCCAACAAACACATGAAAGAATGCTCAACATCATTAATCATTAGAGAAATGCAAATCAATACTACAATGAGATATCATCTCACACCGGTCAGAATGGACATCATCAAAAAATCTACGAACAATAAATGCTGGAGAGAGTGTGGAGAAAAGGGAATCCTCTTGCACTGTTGGTGGAAATGTAAATTGATACAGCCACTATGGAGAACAGTATGGAGGTTCCTTAAAAAACTACAAATAGAACTACCATACAACCCAGCAATCCCACTACTGGGCATATACCCTGAGAAAACCATAATTCAAAAAGAGTCATGTACCAAAATGTTCATTGCAGCTCTATTTACAATAGCCATGACATGGAAGCAACCTAAGTGTCCATCAACAGGTGAATGGATAAAGAAGATGTGGCACATATATACAATGGAACATTACTCAGCCATAAAAAGAAACGAAATTGAGTTATTTGTAGTGAAGTGGATGGACCTAGAGTCTGCCATACAGAGTGAAGTAAGTCAGAAAGAGCAAAACAAATACCTTATGCTAACACATATATATGGAATCTAAAAAAAAAAAAAAAAAAGCTCATGAAGAACCTAGAGTCAAGACGGGAAAAAAGTCGCAGACCTACTAGAGAATGGACTTGAGGACACGGGGAGGGGAAGGGTAAGCTGGGACAAAGTGAGAGAGTGGCATGGACATATATACACTACCAAATGTAAAATTGATAGCTAGTGGGAAGCAGCTGCATAGCACAGGGAGATCAGCTCACTGCTTTGTGACCACCTAGAGGGGTGGGATAGGGAGGGTGGGAGGGAGGGAGACGGAAGAGAGAAGAGATATGGGGATATATGTATATGTATAGCTGATTCACTTTGTTATAAAGCAGAAACTAACACACCACTGTAAAGCAATTATACTCCAATAAAGACGTTAAAAAAAAAAAAAAAGAAGTGCAGGCAACGGAAAAACATGAGTGAATGCCCTATCTACTCAGATAGCCTTAAGACTGCAGTAAACTTAACTAAAATATATTCCTTAAATATACAGTTTTACACACAAACATGCACACTCCACACAGCATAAAATCATACTTTGACCCAAAGAAAAATCACAACCCCTAATAATAAACCAAATTATGCCATAAGCAGTTAAATCACTGATGATCCACTCCTACCTTCAGCACCTCATCATCTATGGGGTCTCTGCCTTCCTTCTCCAGTCCCTCAGAGGTGAATCTATCAATACATTTCCCACATAGAGGTGTACCGGGCTCTACTTCTACCTCCTAAATAACTATTTTTGACCCCTCCCCAGTCCTGTTGCATATCCTAAGCGGGGCTGTGCTGCTCCCTGGGTCATTTTTGCTGCTATGCTCCCAGCTCTTCTTGCCCCTGTGCACCTTAACTCCTAGCCCAGCCTCTTCTCTAGTTCTTACCTGTCAACCTTATTCTACTGTCCCCCTATCCCAGCTCAATGTCTGTATTTGTTTCCAGGGCTGCCGTAACAAAGTGCCAAAGACTGGGTGGCTTAAACTACAGAAATTTATCTTCTCACAATTTTGGAGGCTGGACATCCAAGATCAAGGTGTCAGCAGACTTGCTTTCTCCTGCGGCCCCCCACCTTGGCTTGCAGATGGACACCTTATTGCTGTGTCCTCACATGGTCTTTCCCCTGGTGTCCCTGTGTGTGTTCAAATTTCCTCTTCTTGTAAGGACAAAGTCAAATTGAACTAGGGCCCATCCCAATTGCCTCATTTTAAGTTAATCTTCTCTTCAAAGGCCCTATCACCAAATACAGTCACATTCTGGGGTACTGGGAGTTAGGGCTTCAACATATGAATATTAGGAATGTATTGTATAGCACAGAGAACTCTATTCAATACTCTGTAATGCCTACATGGGAAGAGAGTCTAAAAAAGAGTGGATATATGTATATGTATAACTGATTCACCTTGCTGTACACCTGAAACTAACACAACATTGTAAATCAACTATACTCCAATAAAAATTTTTTTAAAAAATATGAATCTTGGGGCTTCCCTGGTGGTGCAGTGGTTGAGAGTCCGCCTGCCAATGCAGGGGACACGGGTTCATGCCCTGGTCTGGGAAGATCCCACATGCCGTGGAGCAGCTGGGCCCATGAGCCATGGCCACTGAGCCTGCGTGTCCGGAGCCTGTGCTCCACGACGGGAGAGGCCACAAGAGTGAGAGGCCCACGTACCTCAAAAAATATATATATATATATGAATCTTGGAGGTGGGACACAATTTAGCCCATAACACGGATGGATGCTTAATAAGCCACAGGGAGCAAGATCTCATGCCCCTGTGTGATTGAGGATCCCCAGCTCTGATGCTCTGCCCATAGACTAAGCCCTTCCTATCTGCCCACAGAGGCCAAGGTTCCGACTGTTGTCTGACTCTACCCAAGGAGTCTTATCAACCTTGGGAACATCTCCACAGTTCATGTTGACCATTATCTCAGTTACTCTAAACTACTGTGTCGGTCTCAGACGAATCACAGGTTCATCTACCTCCTCATCTATATCATGTTGCCAGAATATTACTACTACCACTTATAATAATAGTAGTTAAAACACGTATTGAGTTCTAGCCATGTTCCAGGTACTTCTCATGCTTAATTCTCACTATAATCCTGTAAATTTGGTATGGAATACATGGGAACTAACTGTATTATCTTTGCAACTCTTTTGTGAATCTAAAGCTACTCTAAAATAAAAATTTATTTTAAGAGCATAAAAAGAATAACTGCTAACGGTTCTATCAAATTTTCACTGTTATTTACAAAATTTTGGTGCACTTCCTTCACTCACTTATATATATACATATTTAAAGGTAAACTCAATTAACAATCTCATTATCTTAGATGTGACACAATAAACCTAAGAATCAAATGCTGCTTGATGGATGTGAATGCTTTGCTAAGCTGTACTCTTTAATATGTTCCCTGTAGTTTGGCACTTCATGTACATGTCCTATAAAAAGCTCTCAAAATAGGGGCCTAGGTAGCATATGGTGTATTTATTATCTGTGCTTAGCTGTCCCTAGTATCATGCATTGCAATGCTCACAATTATAAAACATATTTTTCTGTCCTGCTTTTCTACCTTGATTATAAGTTGCTGATGGCTTATATTTAGATTTCATCGTGATTAGTCTTATGTCGATTCCCTCCGCTTCTCAATTCCAATCATTCTTCTTATAATAGAATGTTAAATGGGACTTTTCCTAATCTCAGCTGAAATGAATAGGTGTCATATGTCCCTACATTCTAAAGAGAAGTGCCAAATACACATTCAGGACTGGCTAAGAAGCATCCAAAAAACTGAAAACTATAATCCTTTACACCTCACCAATCGCCAGGATATTGGAAAGGAAACTAAGAAATCACTTGAGGTTATTGGTGAGGTCTTTGAACAGAACTGTCAGTGTTATATTCCCACCCCAACCTGTTAGAGGAGTCCCCACTCCCACCCTCAGCCAAAGGACAGAGCTTCCAGAGAACTACTCAGACAGAATGGAGGATGAAGGGTGGACCTCAGAGGAGGGCGCCCCAGGGGGATGTTTGCTGAGAGGCAGGTGTGTGTTAGTCTGCCTGGTGCCTGGGAAAGAGTTTAACCCATGTCCTCTGCGGATGGAGAGTGCAGACACTGGGGCCTGCTCTTATCTGGAAGATCTTACAGAGAGAAGCTGGCTGGAATGCATTTGGACTGCAGGGCAAGAAGAGAAGGCTGGAAAAAAAAAATAAAAAAAAATAAAAAATAAATAAAAAATAAAAAAATAAAAAAAAAGAAGAGAAGGCTGGGATGAAGAAAGCTGCGCTTGCACCCACAGTGGGTGGAGGGGACATGTTTCCTAAGGGCTAGAGTGGGCACAGCAGAAGATAGGCTTGAGTGACCTCTGAGGGACCCTGTCCCAGGGGATGGCTGGAGAGATGGGGTGAGCCATGCAGAAAGAGGCTGAAAGGGGTCAGCCAGGGCACACATAGCCAACTTCAGGAAATGTTGAAGCCTCTCGGCCAGGGAGCAGGAAGGCTGTCTGAAAAATCCATAAAATGCGCCATGAGGTAAAGAACCAGCATTTAGGCATAATCTGGTTATAACAGAGAACACCAATTCTGGGCTGCAATCACACCGGGTGAGGCAGAATTGCTTCGGTTCCAAATGACCAGAACTGATCTTGAAACTACAGTAAGTAGCCTACTAAAACAACATTTTTTATTTACTTATTTTTGGCTGCGTTGGGTCTTCGTTGCTGCACGCAAGCTTTCTCTAGTCGCGGTGAGCGGGGGCTACTCTTCGTTGTGGTGCACGGGCTTCTCATTGCAGTGGCTTCTCTTGTTGCAGAGCACAGGCTCTAGGCACACGGGCTTCAGTAGTTGTGGCACGAAGGCTCAGTAGTTGTGGCACACGGGCTTAGTTGCTCCGTGGCATGTGGGATCTTCCCAGACCAGGGCTCGAACCCATGTTCCCTGCACTGGCAGGCGGATTCTTAACCACTGAGCCACCAGGGAAGCCCCTAAAACAACATTTTTTAAAACACTGAAAACAAGACATCTTAATAGGTTCTGCTTGAATTAATAGATTTTTTTGTATTACCAAGAGATTAAAACAGGTAGCATTTTGAAAGGGAGGGAGGGAGGCAATATTATTATTATGCCTCCTGTGGCACAAATAGTTTCTGACAGAAAAGCTTTAACCTTAGAATCGCACAAATTGATTTTTAAGGGAATGGAAAACCTGAAAGACTGCTAGGAAACGTAGGTGAGAATCACCTTTCAAAATCATATTGATTTTCCCTAGAAACCAAGTATTATACAAAATGCAAATTGCAACGCAGGTCTGTTCAGGAGAAAGGGCTTGTTGGCATAGTATCAAATAACGCCCATCAGCCAATGGCAATCGACTCACTACACAAATAGATGTGTCAGTCCTGTATTGTCAAGAGATCAGTCACTCACCAACTTAAATTAGAACCTGTGAATCAATACTCTGTTTTAGGAAACATAACTACTCTCATCTGCACAAAAGTGCAGTCTTCCTCAGAGAAATTTTCTCATGAATTTCTCACCCATGATCAAAATTTACAATAGCCCTTGCTAAGGTTTTGTCAAGAAATGATCCCCTGACACTTGAGAGCTGTATGTACACGAGGATGACAAAGTCAAGATCTGGAACCTCACATTCTTTAAAGTAATTCTAATGGAAACCTGCAACCCTAGATGCTTCCTATGCCTAGAAATCGGTTATGGACAACAAGGCATATTAAGCAGCTGTAAGCCCCAGCACACATGCCTAATGTCCTTCATTTTGAGGGTTACTGTCTGTATTAGTCTGCTCAGGGTGCCATAACAAAGCACCAAAGACTGGGTGGCTTAAACAACAGAAATTTATTTTCCCACAGTTCTGGCGGCTAGAGGTCCAAGACCAGGCATTGGAAAATTCAGTTTCTGGTGGGATCTCTCTCCCCAACCTGTAGATGGCCCCCTTCTCACCATGTCCTCAATGGCTTTCCTCTCTGCTCACACAGAGAGAGTTCTTAGGTGTCTCTTTCTCTTCTTATAAAGACATCGATCCTACCGGATCATGGCCCCACCCCTATGACCTCTTTTAACTTTAATTATCTCCCAAAAAGCCCTCCAAAATACAGTCACTTTAAGGGTTAGGGCTTCAACATATGAATTTGGGGGAGAGGAAACACAATTCTGTCTATAACACTACCTTTTTGGTAATAACAGCACACTGATTAATGTTAAGACAGCCTGAGATCAAAATGCATAATTTCTATTGTCTAGCTCTTCAGAGTTCTAAGATAACCATTCAACATAAGTAATGGTTTATTGAGTTAGATACCACTAATTTGAAGTTGGCGTTGTTTGAACTGGGGAATCTGAAGCTTCCAGTGGTACCATATATGCAAAAAATATTACTGAGGCAATTGCAACTGTTAACAAGATTGCAGAATTGGGGAACCAATAGAGAAAAAATTTCAACTGCTGCCATTGGTATATAAATAATGAGCTGGTTACTAATTACCATTATCTGGTCGTAAAAGCAGTTTGTGGGCTCCCCCTTCAGGTACTCCTTGCCCATCTTCAGTCAAATAACTGTAAGTTCAGTGCTCTAATACTAAATATATATTTAACATTAAATATATATATATTTCTTTTCAAACAATTCTGAGTCTCTACTGTATACAAATCACACTCAAGATCCTCATTTGGATAATCAAGGCCCTCCTTAATCCAGCTCTATTTATGTACCCAGCACTGGCTCCAATTATTCCCTAGTATAACCTCTTCTTCTTCTGGCCCTTGGACATCCCATGCTAGTTTGACCCTGGCTTGCAGGGCTGGCTTGCCCCTTCTGTCCTTAGCGCTTCAGGATCTTGGAATGAATTCTAAAAGCAGAATCTAGGAAACAGAGATGCTTCCCAACCTTAGGGCTCCAACAGCTATGATTTAGGGTCTCAATTCCTCACTTTCATTTTGAGAATTTCCACTTCCTATAAGTTTCACTCAAGTCCCACTTCCTTGAAGAAAGACTAATTTTCCTAGTAATTTTTATGGAGTTGCTCATCTCTGAATTTCAAGATCCATTCCACCCACTGTAGCTATGCAGTACAGCTTTCCTTCCTAGTCTCTTTTTTTTTTTCATAAGCAGGTTTTGAAATGGAGTGCCAATTCCTTCAAGTCAGGTACCGCTGACTTTCACTGTTTTTTTAAACATCCAAAGAGCTCAACAGAGTGTGGAAACATCATTCGATAAATTTTTTTTTCTTCAGAGTAGCTTGAATTCAAACCTTTCACTGCTTCAAATCACTCCTCTGAAGTAATGCTAATTACTGAGGCTGTGCTGCATCTAGCATTCTATTCATGCTTGACATCACAAACCAATTCTGGAGCAACAGGTATGTGACAGCAAGAAAGAAACATAAAAAGAGGGTTGAAAATTGACAAATTCCTTAAAAGAGATGGAAAGAGTCACTGGGCAGTAGTCAAAGAGAGTCACTTAGGGAAGTTTTAATGCAGAAAAGAAAGCTCTTATTTGACATACTAAGTGGAAAACAGTTTAACTTTAGTTTATGTACATTGGTGCTAATTATTTAGATAAGAACTAAATCAGTTTCTTTTCTTAAAACCAAATAAATTCAAACCTCTTGAACTTCCTGAAATACTAAAGCAAAGTTTTGGGTAGAGTGGGCTAGAATAGATGGGGTGGGGAATATGATTGTATTTTATTTTTTAGATGAATCCTATCACCTAGGAGCAGTTTCTGCCCCTTTCCAAAAGTGAGTGATAGGGGTCACACTCTGGCCTCACTCTAATATTAGGCAGTGATGGAAAAATGCCTCTTTCAGCTCTCTGAATCAATAATTCTCAACCCTTGAGAACTACAATATTGTATTCTAACTTGCCTTTACGACTACTGCTTCACTAAAACTCATCTGTGCTATAATTATACACACGTTAAGCATATAAGCTAAAAATACATACTTTTAATAAAATTCTACACACAAAAGGATAGGATGGGTTGCACTGAATTATCTAAAATAGCCATTCTAGAACCCAAGCAGCAATTCTCAGCATTTTCTAATACAGACTACAGTGATTCTGAGCAGAGAGAGCTCATAACCCCTTCGGACTGAATTTCATGATGTCTGATCAGCCAAACGACGTTCCCAAAAGTTTTTGGACAAAGTATTAATTTTAGTTGAACATAACCTGTCTTTGACCAAATCTCCAAAACATTTTTTTACATGACAGATTTTGAGTTGTGCCAAAATTATACAGTCAGGATTCCCCACGTAATTCAATGGTTTATCTTACTCAATAAACCATATGCAGTAGGTTGGAAAAATGGCCACACATGCTTCATCTCTTTGTATTCATACCCTCTTTGTCATGGAAGTTTGAGCGCCCTCAAACTTGACTCTGAACTTGGCCATAAGGCATGTTTAACCAACAGGATGCTAGCAAACATGATGCAAGGACTGAAAAACACTTGTGCTTTGGGGCTTCCCCTCAGACCACCACCACCACCACCACCACCACCACCACCACCACCACCACCATATGAAGAAGCCCAAACAAGCCTATCGATGACTAAAGGCATGTGGTCCAGTCAGCCTTGCCACCCAAGCCAAGAGCTACCCCCACCCCCGAAAGCAGAGCTGACCAACAGCTAACTGCAGTCTTTTATCTGCCAGTAAGTGAGAGCCAGCCTAAACCAGAAGAATCACCCTGTGCATTCCAACTCCCGATGCAAAGAAACAAGAATCAAATAAATGGCTGTTGTCTTAAACCACTAAGTTTTGGGGTGATTTGTTATTCAGTAAGAGCTAACTGACACACCATGAGATTTCAAATAATAGCCTACCATTTTCCTCACCCCTTGCCTTCAACTCCAATGATCCCTTTTTTAAATTGGCCACTGCTAGATCTTTCATTTTTTCCTAAACACAATGGGATTATGGGATTGCAGTCTGGAAACCAATTCAGAGATTTAAGAAATTGTCTCATAAATGGGAGAATGGGAGTGCAATAATTTTCACCAGCTGGGTTTTACTAATATTCAGCTGTCCTATCTCTGCAATGTATTCCTAATGGTTGAAATACAAGCACCAAAGTCCAGCATCTTTTACTCGCAAAGTTACTTGAAATGTAGTGAAACAATGAAAGCTTTCAAGCAGAACAAGAGTTTTTCTCTTTTTTTTTTAATACACCAAGCAGGTGGCATACTATAGCCACAAAAATAGTATTCAAATTTCAATCCATCTCAACAGAAATTGGACAGTTATTTGGTTTCATCATGGATCAAAGCCCCCAGATATCTGTAGTTTTTGTACTAGAGATTCCAAAATTGAACAAGGGAGAACCATAAAACTAAGTTGTAGCCCATCCAAAATAAACCGTTGGTTTATGTCACTGATAAAAATCATTGTTTTAATGCTATTATAGCTATAATTATTATGGCATCTATTTTTTTCTGATTCCTACCACATGATATTTTTATTTTTGCATATTTAATGACTATTCTTGCTTAACTTTAGGACATTTGGATAGACTTCCCAATAAATTTCCAGACTGAAATCCACCTCCATACCAAAACTCGTACTGAATTATTTTTCTCATCAATCAGTGAGGAGGCAAAAACGTGACAACTGATAAATTATACTTCAATTTAAAAACTGGTTAAAACCAAAAAAAGACGGTTAAAATTAAAAAAAAACAATAAGATTCTTGGATGTTAAAAACACTGACAACTACAGTGGAGACTCATTGCAAACAAACAGGCTGGGGGAGGATCCTTTTAACATTTTCAGAGTAAAATCTACAGATGGTGTTATTTCTAAGTTTTCCTTCCTGCCGTTTTTATGCTTGTTGCATTTGGGGGAATTAAAAGACAAAAGAGCTTTAAGAGACTAGGCTTGGAGACCCTTTAGAGGCTTTCCCAGTGTTCAAGAAATATGATGGGAATGGGTTAAATGTCTTCATTGAATGTAAGCGAGTGTCTGGCCTGGAGCCAGTCACTGTTTGGGCCTTCAACCTGAGCAACATGTAAACCATGTATGAGCGACGCGACTGGGGCTGGAAGGACCGAGAGAAACACAAGGAAATGATGGATTACCTCTCATCGCTTGGGAAAAACAGTTCGGTCCATGTCGCCCTTCCTCTCTTCCGGTTTGACGTGGTGTGCAGGGACGAAGTCCTGTACTACTACGAAGTCCAGATGGAGAGCAAGGTGCGGCAGAAAGGCCTGGGCAAGCTCCTCATACAATCCAGCAGATCACGGCCAGCAGCACACAGAGGAAGAGAATTATGTTAGCTGTATGTAAGCACAATCGTGGCGCCTACAGGTTCTTCAGAGAAGCGCTGCAATGTGAAATCGACGACTCTCCCCCAAGCGTGTCCGGATGCTGCTCCAATGGGGTCCCGAGCCGGAGGACGAAGTCTGGGGACAGCCAGTACTCCCACGCGGGCGGGCACTCTGGTGGCTGCTGTCCCTGCACTCCCAAGCCAGAACACTTCTCTCAGGCCCGTCCTCTCCCTGGCCTCATGCCGCTTACCAGGTGCCCTCAGAGCTGTGGCCTCCTCAGCCCTCCCCGTGCCAGGCTGCACCCTGAGAGCACAGAACCTTGGGGAGGAGAGGGCCACGCTGCCCCTCCCGCTCTCTCCTAGAAGAGCAGGAGGCCAGGACGGAGCAGAGTGGACGGGATGCTGTGGGAAGAGCCGGCGGATGCCTGGGCACAAGGCGCATGCTCTCATAGTGGCCGCCCGCTCACTCGGCTCTCGGCTCTCGCGAGAGTGAGAACCCTTCCGCGTAGGGTTCCTCGACTTTCCTCCCTCGGAATGCCTGAGAAGCCCGCCGGCGCCACCACCACCAGCACACGCTCACAGTTGGACAATGGAGTGTTTATACCCGCCTTTCTGAAAGTTCTGGACCCCTGGGTCAGGGTCTGGCTGCTTCCCAAAGAGGAATGGACTCGGTGTAGATTTGGGCTTTTAGGCGTAGAGAGAGGCTTCGGAAAGCCTCCCGTTTCATGGATGGGATGCTCGGATGGAGACCTTGGGAAGGTCTTTGGTGCCGCGACACAAAGAAGCGAGAGAGCTCCTTATGGCTGTGCTTTTATGGATCCACAGTTAGAGCAGAGCTGTGCCAGGGGACCAGATGACTCAGGGAGGAAGGCTGTCTCCCTCACTCCATTGCTGCCAGTGAGGGGCTGAGAGGACCAGGACCAGGTGTGAATGGGGCCTACCACGGGGACTATGGCTTCTCCGGGCTTTTGGACTTGGCTACATCCTGACCTTAATCTCTTGATCTCATGGCAGTGACTCGAGTTTTTCTTTCATAGAAAACAGCCGGAGGCTCTGCCTGCTCTTCTCCGC
Source organism: Lagenorhynchus albirostris (assembly GCF_949774975.1). NCBI lineage: Eukaryota > Metazoa > Chordata > Mammalia > Artiodactyla > Delphinidae > Lagenorhynchus > Lagenorhynchus albirostris. The sequence goes on along the minus strand of NC_083106.1, from coordinate 68,293,750 downwards.
CACCTCTCACCACTCTTTCTGCTTCTGCCCCTCACGCCACCCCAGATACCCAAGTTCTTACTCTCAAGGGGAGAATAACATCAGGGAGCCCCTCGTCTTCCCCCAAAATGGCCCCTCTTTCCTGGCATATTTAGTGCTGTTTCCTCTCCTGTCTTGGCGCTGATAGCTCTCTGAAGGTGGGTATCCCTCCCCACCGCCCCGCCCATCCCCCCGCCTGCTTAGAGAGCCCCCAGCCAGCAGCAGGCCCCTCTGCCCGCACTCCCCAGCCTGGCCCCTCGCTGCCACACAGAGCCACCAGTGCCACTGCCCTGGCTGGCAGCGCAGGCTGCAGCAGGAACGCCTCTCAGTGGCCAAACAGCTGCTTTTCTTTCCAGTATCACCTGTGGCAGCAGGTGGGAGCCAGGAGAAGGTCTTCCTCTCCTCTCGTGGGATAGAGTTTAAACTCGCCCTGATCTCTAGGGCGATCTCTTCCCTTGTTCCCCTTCCAGGGAAGAAAATGACCAAATCCTTATCCAGGAAGAAGCACCTAATGCCTTCCCTTGGACAACCTTGAGCTCTGCTTTAGGGAGTGTCCCAAAGGTTCTGCCTTCGTGAGGTTGCTCACGAGGAGGCCTGTCCGTCCTTCTGACCGCTGTCTGCTCACGTCCCACCCTCTGCCCTCTCTCGGGCCGCCCGTGCTGGCAGATCTCCCGGGAGCTGTTCCTGCTTCTCCCCCGCTCCGCCCCCCGCCTCGCCTCCTCCACACCCACCCCCGTTCCCGCCTGTGCAGGGGGGCCCTGTACACACGGCCTCCTTCCCCCGGCCCAGCCCTGCGCTGTGCGTTGCTCTTGACCAGCCAGCAGTGGACGTGGCCTTGCAGCTTTACACAGGAATAAGCCCACCTTTGCCCCTACCCTGCTGGCTCCCAGGGGATTTTACCCAAGGGTAAGAATTTTAATGACTGGGAGGGGATGGGAGGGCTCATTCCAAAAATCATGGGGCGACAGAAGCATATTTAGGAAAAGATTTTCCTCTGATCCCTGCTGTCTCTCAAAGGACACAGGATGATAAATATTTACTGTATTAGATCATGGATTTCTTTTCTTTTTTCCATTAAAAACCAAAACAAGTTTATTAAAGTAAACTTTTTTTTTTTTTTTTTAGAGATCATGGATTTCTGATGCCTCCCACTAAAGGTGTCCGAAAGGGAACCCAGCGTAAATCCCACATAAGGTGAGTTCAGTGTACGTTCTCTCTTTCTGCTCCCTGGGTACCTGGCAGCGAGCCCGCTGGTAGATGGGTGCTTTGTGCTGGGCCCTGGTGGTCCAGCTGCCTCCAAGGGCTGCTGTCGGGGGAGGGGCTGCCTGAGACCTGCAGGTCACCCCGTTGTTGGTTTTGAGCCCATTCAGTTCTCAACTATCAATCTTTCTCCATTTCCCCAATGTCTTGGTTTTGAGAAACATAGCAGGCCTTTTGTACCAGGATTTTTTGTTTGTTTCTTTGGGGGATGTTAAAATATTAATTTTGAGATTTTTTTTTAGCTGTATCTACCGTATTTCAGGTTATTTTCGTTGATGTCAGATGTGTGTATGACATGTTTATGGTTCTTTTTTTAACCCTTCCTGGTTTGTTTTTTTTAGAGGAAACTTTGAATATAAACTCCTTCTTGATATATATATTTTTTTCTTTAGCAACTTGTTATCACTGGAAGAAAAGGGGGGAAATGACCTCTTTTTGCATTGGTTGTATTTGTTTTTTGTTTGTTTTCATCTATTTATTTATTTATTTTTGGCTGCATTGGGTCTTCGTTGCTGCTTGTGGGCTTTCTCTAGTTGCAGTGAGCAGGGGCTACTCTTCGATGCAGTGCGCAGGCTTCTCATTGCGGTGGCTTCTATTGTTGTGGAGCACGGGCTGTAGAGCACAGGCTCAGCAGTTGTGGCACATGGGCTTAGTTGCTCCATGGCATGTGGGATCTTCCCGGACCAGGCCTTGAACCCGTGTCCCCTGCATTGGTAGGCAGATTCTTAACCACTGCGCCACTAGGGAAGTCCTGTATTTGGTTTTTGGGGTTTTTTGTTTTTGTTTTCCTGGGGGGTTTTTTGTTTTGTTTTTTCTTTGTTTGTTTGTTTGTTTGTTTTGGCTGCCCCGTGTGGCTTGTGGGATTTTAGTTAGTTCCCTGACCAGGGATTGAACCCGAGCTCTCAGCAGTGAGAGCATGGAGTCCTAACCACTGGATTGCCAGGAATTCCCTCATTGGTTGTACTTGTATGTCACAAATAAAAGATACTTTGTTCAGCTGAAAAAAAAATTTAATATTCTCAGTGGAATCTGGAGTGAAATACTGGACCTCTCCTCTGAAGGATATATTTCCACTAGGGTTTCAGAAACTATTCATGTAATGCCAAAATGAATTGAAGTAAGAAACACTGCCTTTAAAAAACAGGTGTCTCGGGCTTCCCTGGTGGCGCAGTGGTTGAGAGTCCGCCTGCCGATGCAGGGGACGCGGGTTCGTGTCTTGGTCCGGGAGGATCCCACATGCCGCGAAGCAGCTGGGCCCGTGAGCCATGGCCGCTGGGCCTGCGCGTCCGGAGCCTGTGCTCTGCGGCGAGAGGGGCCACAGCTGTGAGAGGCCCGTACCGAAAAAAAAAAAAAAAAAAAAAAAAAAAGCATGTGTCTCATAGGCAGGTCAGTTAGATATAAGTAGTTTCTGACTACAAGCCAGTCATTTGTTTATTTTGAAAACTAGAAGCTTAGTGTAGTAAATACAGAATTGACATTCTCAAGTTGAACAGACTCAAATCTTTATATTAAAACAGTAATTATCTTGCTTGTGTGCTGGATGATGAAAGGTCATTGAGGAAAAAATAGAGGGAATATTGAAGGGCATCTGCTTAATAAAAATGCTCACCACATCATCTAATGATTAGATATTATTTAATATTTAATGATTAAATATTATTTAATAATTTAATATTATTTAAATAATTATTTAATTATTATTTATTGAATTTTTTTCTTCAGATGAGGACTATTAGGATCTACTCTCTTAGCAACCTTCAAATATGCTACACAAAATTTTTTTTTTACTATTTTTTTAATAGATCTTTATTGGAGTATAACTGCTTCACAATACTATACTTGTTTCTGTTGCACAACAAGGCAAATGAGCCATATGCATACACATGTCCCCATATCCCCTCCCTCTTGAGCCTCCCTCCCACCCTCCCTATCCCACCCCTCTAGGTCATCGCAAAGCACCCAGCTGATCTCCCTGTGCTATGCAGCTGCTTCCCACCAGCCAACTATTTTACATTCGTTAGTGTATATATGTCAGTGCTACTCTCATTTGCCCCAGCTTCGCCCTCCCACCCCATGTCATCAAGTCCATTCTCTATGTCTACCTCTTGATTCCTGCCCTGCAAATAGACTCATCAGTACCTTTTTTTTTTTTTTAGATTCCATATATATGTGTTAGCATACAGTATTTGTTTTTCTCTTTCTGGCTTACTTCACTCTGTATGACAGACTCTAGGTCCATCCACCTCACTACAAATAACTCAATTTCTTTTCTTTTTATGGCTGAGTAATATTCCATTGTATATATGTGCCACATCTTTATCCATTCACCTGTTGATGGACACTTAGGTTGCTTCCATGACCTGGCTATTGTAAACAGTGCTGAAATGAACATTGTGGTGTATGTCTCATTTTGAATTATGGTTTTCTCAGGGTATATGCCCAGTAGTGGGATTGCTGGGTCGTATGGTAGTTCTATTTGTAGTTTTTTAAGGAAGCTCCGTACTGTTTTCCATAATGGTTGTATCAATTTACATTCCCACCAGCAATGCAAGATGGTTCCCTTTTCTCCACACCCTCTCCAGCATTTCTTGTTTCTAGATTTTTTGATGATGGCCATTCTGACCGGCGTGAGGTGATATCTCATTGTAGTTCTGATTTGCATTTCTCTAATAATTAGTGATGTTGAGCAGCTTTTCATGTGCCTCTTGGCCATCTGTATGTCTTCCTTGGTGAAATGTCTGTGTAGGTTTTCCACCCATTTTTTAACTGGATTGTTTGTATTTTTGATATTGAGCTCCATGAGCAGTTTGTATATTTTGGAGATTAATCCTTTGACTGTTGTTTCATTTGCAAATACTTTCTCCCATTCTGAGGGTTGTCTTTTTGTCTTGTTTATGGTTTCCTTTGCTGTGCAAAAGCTTTTAAGTTTAATTAAGTCCCATTTGTTTATTTTTGTTATTTCTGTTGCTCTAGAAGGTGGGTCAAAAAAGATCTTGCTGAGATTTATGTCAAAGAGTGTTTTCCTATGTTTTCCTCTAAAAGTTTTATAGTGTTTGGTATTACATTTAAGTCTTTAATCCATTTGGAGTTTATTTTTGTGTATGGTGTTAAGTAGTGTTCTTTTTTTTTTCTCTCTCATGTTTACTTGGCATAAATTATTTAATGTAATTCTGGGTGCAATTTACACCATGTTAACACTTATTTTTTTAATTAATTAATTTATTTTAACATCTTTATTAGAGTATAATTGCTCCACAATGGTGTTTCAGCCTCTGCTCTATAACAAAGTGAATTACCCACACACAGACACATGTCCCCACATCTCCTCCCTCCGGCATCTCCCTCCCTCCCACCCTCCCTATGCCACCCCTCTAGGTGGTCACAAAGCACCAAGCTGATCTCCCTGTGCTATGCGGCTGCTTCCCACTACCTATCTATTTTACGTTTGGTAATGTATATATGTCCATGCCACTCTCTCACTTTGTTCCAGCTTACCCTTTGCCCTCTCCGTATCCTCAAGCCCATTCTCTAGTAGGTCTGCATCTTTATTCCTGCCTAGCCCCTAGGTTCTTCTGACCATTTTCTTTTTTTGTTTTTGATTCCATATATATGTATTAGCATATGATATTTGTTTTGCTCTTTCTGACTTACTTCACTCTGTATGACAGATTCTAGGTCCATCCACCTCACTACAAATAGCTCAGTTTCGTTCCTTTTTATGGCTGAGTAATATTCCATTGTATATATGTGCCACATCTTCTTTATCCATTCATCTGTTGATGGACACTTAGGTTGCTTCCATGTCCTGGCTATTGTAAATAGAGCTGCAATGAACATTTTGGTACATGACTCTTTTTGAATTATGGTTTTCTCAGGGTATATACCGAGTAGTGGGAATGCTGGGTCATATGGTACTTCTTTTTTTAGTTTTTTAAGGAACCTCCATACTGTTCTCCATAGTGGCTGTATCAACTTACATTCCCACCAACAGTGCAAGAGGGTTCCCTTTTCTACACACCCTCTCCAGCATTTATTGTTTGTAGGTTTTTTGATGATGGCCATTCTGACCGGTGTGAGATGATATCTCATTGTAGTATTGATTTGCATTTCTCTAATGATTAATGATGTTGAGCATTCTTTCATGTGTTTGTTGGCAATCTGTATATCTTCTTTGGAGAAATGTCTATTCAGGTCTACTGCCCATTTTTGGATTGGGTTGTTTGTTTTTTTGATATTGAGCTGCATGAGCTGCTTGTATGTTTTGGAGATTAATCCTTTGTCAGTTGCTTCATTTGCAAATATTTTCTCCCATTTTGAGGGCTGTCTTTTCATCTTGTTTATGGTTTCCTTTGCTGTGCAAAAGCTTTTAAGTTTCATTAGGTCCCATTTGTTTATTTTTATTTCCATTTCTCTAGGAGGTGCGTCAAAAAGGATCTTGCTGTGATTTGTGTCATAGAGTGATCTGCCTATGTTTTCCTCTAAGAGTTTTATAGTGTCTGGCCTTACATTTAGGTCTTTAATCCATTTTGAGTTTATTTTTGTGTATGGTGTTAGGGAATGTTCTAATTTCATTCTTTTACATGTAGCTGTCCAGTTTTCCAAGCACTACTTATTGAAGAGGCTGTCTTTTCTCCATTGTATATCCTTGCCTCCTTTATCAAAGATAAGGTGACCATATGTGCGTGGGTTTATCTCTGGGCTTTCTATCCTGTTCCATTGATCTCTATTTCTGTTTTCGTGCCAGTACCATACTGTCTTGATTACAGTAGCTTTGTAGTATAGTCTGAAGTCAGGGAGCCTGATTCCTCCAGCTCCATTTTTCTTTCTCAAGATTGCTTTGGCTCATCGGGGTCTTTCGTGTTTCCATACAAATTGTGAACTTTTTTGTTCTAGTTCTGTGAAAAATGCTAGTGGTAGTTTCATAGGGATTGCACTGAATATGTAGATTGCTTTGGGTAGAGTCATTTTCACAATATTGATTCTTCCAATCCAAGAACATGGTATATCTCTCCATTTATTTGTATCATCTTTAATTTCTTTCATCAGTGTCTTATAATTTTCTGCATACAGGTCTTTTGTCTCCTTTGGTAGGTTTATTCCTAGATATTTTATTCTTTTTCTTGCAGTAGTAATTGGGAGTGTGTTCTTAATTTCAGTTTCATATTTTTCATCATTAGTGTATAGGAATGCAATAGATTTCTGTGCGTTAAATTTGTATCCTGCTACTTTACCAAATTCATTGATTAGCTCTTGTAGTTTTCTGGTACCATCTTTAGGATTCTCTATGTATAGTATCACGTCATCTGCAAACAGTGACAGCTTTGCTTCTTCTTTTCCAATTTGGATTCCTTTTATTTCTTTTTCTTCTCTGAATACTGTGGCTAAAACTTCCAAAACTAGGTTGAATAATAGTGGTGAGAGTGCACAACCTTGTCTTGTTCCTGATCTTAGTGGAAATGGTTTCAGTTTTTCACCATTGAGGACGATTTTGGCTGTGGATTTGTCATATATGGCCTTTATTATGTTGAGGAAAGTTCCCTATATGCCTACTTTCTGGAGAGTTTTTATCATAAATGGGTGTTGAATTTGGTCGAAAGCTTTCTCTGCATCTATTGTGATAATCATATGGTTTTTCTCCTTCAATTTGTTAATATGGTATATCATGTTGATTGATTTGCATATATTGAAGAATCCTTGCATTCCTGGAATCAACCCCACTTGATCATAATGTATGATCTTTTTAATGTGCTGTTGGATTCTGTTTGCTAGTATTTTGTTGAGGATTTTTGCATCTATGTTCATCAGTGATATTAGCCTGTAGTTTTCTTTCTTTGTGACATCTTTGTCTGTTTTTGGTATCAGGGTGATGGTGGCCTCGTAGAATGAGTTTGGGAGTGTTCCTCCCTCTGCTACATTTTGGAAGAGTTTGAGAAGGATAGGTGTTAGCTCTTCTCTAAATGTTTGATAGAATTCGCCTGTGACGCCATCTGGTCCTGGGCTTTTGTTTGTTGGAAGATTTTTAATCAGAGTTTCGATTTCAGTGCTTGTGATTGGTCTGTTCATATTTTCTATTTCTTCCTGGTTCAGTCTCGGAAGGTTGTGAATTCCTAAGAATTTGTCCATTTCTTCCAAGTTTACCATTTTATTGGCATAGAGTTGCTTGTCGTAATCTCTCATGATCCTTTGTATTTCTGCAGTGTCAGTTGTTACTTCTCCTTTTCATTTCTAATTCTATTGATTTGAGTCTTCTCCTTTTTTTCTTGATAAGTCTGGCTAACGGTTTATCAATTTTGTTTATCTTCTCAAGGAACCAGCTTTTAGTTTTATTGATCTTTGCTATCGTTTCCTTCATTTCTTTTTCATTTATTTCTGATCTGATCTTTATGATTTCTTTCCTTCTGCTAACTTTGAGGGTTTTTTGTTCTGCTTTCTCTAATTGCTTTAAGTGTAAGGTTAGGTTGTTTATTTGAGGTGTTTCTTGTTTCTTAAGGTAGGCTTGTATAGCTATAAACTTCCCTCTTAGAACTGCTTTTGCTGCATCCCATAGGTTTTGGGTCGTTGTGTTTTCATTGTCATTTGTTTCTAGGTAGTTTTTCATTTGATTTCTTCAGTGATCTCTTGGTTATTAAGTAGTGTGTTGTTTAGCCTCCATGTGTTTGTATTTCTTACAGATTTTTTCCTGTAATTGATATCTAGTCTCATAGCATTGTAGTCAGAAAAGATACTTGATACAATTTCAATTTTCTTAATTTTACCAAGGCTTGAATTGTGACCCAAGATATGATCTATCCTGGAGAATGTTCCATGAGCACTTGAGAAGAATGTGTATTCTGTTGTTTTTGGATGGAATGTCCTATAAATATCAATTAAGTCCCTCTTGTTTAATGTATCATTTAAAGCTTGTGTTTCCTTATTTATTTTCATTTTGGATGATCTGTCCATTGGTGAAAGTGGGGTGTTAAAGTCCCCTACTATGATTGTGTTACTGTCGATTTCCCCTTTTATGGCTGTTAGCATTTGCCTTATGTATTCAGGTGCTCCTATGTTGGGTGCATAAATATTTACAATTCTTTTTTTTTTTTCTATACGTGGGCCTCTCACTGTTGTGGCCTCTCCTGTTGCGGAGCACAGGCTCTGGACGCACAGGCTCAGCGTCCATGGCTCACGGGCCCAGCCACTCCGTGGCATGTGGGATCTTCCCAGACCGGGGCACGAACCCATGTCCCCTGCATTGGCAGGCGGACTCTCAACCACTGCGCAACCAGGGAAGCCCTACAATTCTTATATCTTCTTCTTGGATTGAACCCTTGATCATTTTGTAGTGTCTTTCTTTGTCTTTTGTAATAGTCTTTGTTTTAAAGTCTATTTTGTCTGATATGAGAATTGCCACTCCAGCTTTCTTTTGATTTCCATTTACATGGAATACCTTTTTCCATCCCCTCACTTTCAGTCTGTATGTGTCCCTAGGTCTGAAGTGGGTCTCTTGTAGACAGCATATATATGGGTTTTGTTTTTTGTTTTTTTTTTGCGGTACATGGGCCTCTCACTGCTGTGGCCTCTTCCGCCGCGGAGCACAGGCTCCAGACGCGCAGGCTCAGCGGCCATGGCTCACGGGCCCAGCTGTTTCGCGGCATGCGGGATCCTCCCGGACCAGGGCACGAACCCGTGTCCCCTGCATCAGCAGGCGGACTCTCAACCACTGCGCCACCAGGAAAGCCCTGGGTCTCGTTTTTGTATCCATTCAGCCAGTCTGTGTCTTTTGGTGGGAGCATTTAATCCATTTACATTTAAGGTAATTATCGATATGTATGTTCCTATTACCATTTTCTTAATTATTTTGGGTTTATTATTGTAGGTCTTTTCCTTCTCTTGTGTTTCCTGCCTAGAGAAGTTCCTTTAGCATTTGTTGTAAAGCTGGTTTGGTGGTGCTGAATTCTCTTAGCTTTTGCTTGTCTGTAAACGTTTTAATTTCTCCGTCAAATCTGAATGAGATCCTTACTGGGTAGAGTAATCTTGGTTGTCGGTTTTTGTCTTTCATCACTTTAAATATGTCCTACCACTCCCTTCTGGCTTACAGAGTATCTGCTGAAAGATCAGCTGTTAACCTTATGGGGATTCCCTTATGTGTTACATGTTGTTTTTCCCTTGCTGCTTGTAATATTTGCTCTTTGTATTTAATTTTTTGTAGTTTGATTAATATGTGTCTTGGCGTGTTTCTCCTTGTATTTATCCAGTATGGGACTCTCCGTGCTTCCTGGACTTGAATAACTATTTCCTTTTCCATTAGGGAAGTTTTCCACTATAATCTTTTCAAATATTTTCTTAGTCCCTTTTCTTTTCTCTTCTTCTTCTGAGACCCCTATAATCCGAATGTTGGTGCATTTAATGTTGTCCCAGAGGTCTCTGAGACTGTCCTCAGTTCTTTTCATTCTTTTTCCTTTATTATTTTCTGCAGTAGTTATTTCCACTATTTTATCTTCCAGGTCACTTATCCGTTCTTCTGCCTCAGTTATTCTGCTATTGATCCCTTCTAGAGAATTTTTAATTTCATTTATTGTGTTGTTCATCTCTGTTTGTTTGATCTTTAGTTCTTCTAGATCCTTGTTAAACGTTTCTTGTATTTTCTCCATTCTACTTCCAAGATTTTGGATCATCTTTACTATCATTATTCTGAATTCTTTTTCAGATAGACTGCCTATTTCCTCTTCATTTGTTAGGTCTGGTGGGTTTTTATCTTGCTCCTTCTTCTGCTGTGTGTTTCTCTGTCTTCTCATTTTGCTTAACTTACTGTGTTTGGGGTCTTCATTTCTCAGGCTGCATGTTCGTAGTTTCCATTGTTTTTGGTGTCTTTTCCCAGTGGCTAGGGTTGGTTCAGTGGGTTCTGTAGGCTTCCTGGTGGAGGGGACTAGTGCCTGTGTTCTGGTGGATGAGGCTGGATCTTGTCTTTCTGGTGGGCAGGTCTACATCTGGTGGTGTGTTTTGGGGTGTCTGTGACCTTATTATGATTTTAGGCAGCCTCTCTGCTAATGGATGGGGTTTTCTTCCTGTCTTGCTAGTTCTTTGGCATAGGTTGTCTGCTCTGTAGCTTGCTGGTCATTGAGTGGAGCTGGGTCTTAGCATTGAGATGGAGTTCTCTGGGAGATATTTGCCATTTGATATTATGTGGAGCTGGGAGGTCTCTTGTGGACCAGTGTCCTTAACTTGGCCCTCCCACCTCAGTGGCAAAGCCCTGATGCCTGGCTGGAGCACCAAGAGCCTGTCCTCTACACGGCTCAGAATAAAAGGGAGAAAAAGAAGAAAGAAAGAGGAAGGTACAATAAAATAAAATAATATTATCAAACTAAAAAATGATTATTAAGAAAAAAAATTTTAAGTAATAAAATAAAAAACGGTCAGACAGAACCCTAGGACAAATGGTAAAAGCAGAGCTATACAGACAAAATCACACACAGAAGCATAAACATACACACTCACAAAAAGAGAAAAAGGCGAGAAAATATATATATCGTTGCTCCCAAAGTCCACCTCCTCAATTTGGGATGATTCGTTCTCTATTCAGATATTCCACAGATGCAGGGTACATCAAGTTGATTGTGGAGCTTTAATCCGCTGCTCCTGAGGCTGCTGGGAGGAATTTCCCTTACTCTTCTTTGTTCTCAGAGCTCCCGGGGCTCAGCTTTGGATTGGGACCCGCCTCTGCCTGTAGGTCGCTTGAGGGCGTCTCTTCTTCGCTCAGACAGGACGGGGTTAAAGGAGCAGCTGATTCGGGGACTCTGGCTCACTCAGGCCAGGGGGGAGGGAGGGGTACGGATGTGGGGCGAGCCTGCGGTGTTAGAGGCCAGCGTGATGTTGCACCAGCCTGCGGCGCGTCGTGCGTTCTCCCGGGGAAGTTGTCCCTGGATCACGGGACCCTGGCAGTGGCGGGCTGCACAGGCTCCCGGGAGGGGAGGTGTGGATAGTGACCTGTGCTCGCACACAGGCTTCTTGGTGGCTGCAGCAGCAGCCTTAGCGTCCCATGCCCGTCCCTGGGGTCCGCGCTGATAGCTGTGGCTCGCGCCCGTCTCTGCAGCTCCTTTAAGTGGCCCTCTTAATCCCCTATCCTCGCGCACCAGGAAGCAAAGAGACAAGAAGTCTCTTGTCTCTTCAGCAGCTTCAGACTTTTTCCCGGGCTCCCTCCCGACTAGCCATGGCTCACTAGCCCCCTTCAGGCTGTGTTCACGCAGCCAACCCCAGTCCTCTCCCTGCAATCTTACCTCCAAAGCCCAAGCCTCAGATCGCAGGCCCCGCCCGCCCTGGCGGGGGAGCAGACAAGCCTCTTGGTCTGGTGAGTGCTGGTCGGCACCGATCCTCTGTGCGGGAATCTCTCCATTTTGCCCTCAGCACCCCTGTTGCTGCGCTCTCTTCGTGGCTCCGAAGCTTCCCCCCTCTGCCACCAGCAGTCTCTGCCCACGAAGGAGCTTCCAGTGTATGGAAACCTTTCCTCCTTCACAGCTCCTTCCCACTGGTGCAGGTCCCGTCCCTATTCTTTGTCTCTGTTTTTTCTTTTTTCTTTTACCCTACCCTGGTACGTGGGGAGTTTCTTGCCTTTTGGGAGGTCTGAGGTCTTCTGCCAGCATTCAGTAGTTGTTCCATAGGAGTTGTTCCACATGTAGATGTATTTCTGATGTATTTGTGGGGAGGAAGGTGATCTCCGCGTCTTACTCTTCTGCCATCTTGAAGCTCCTCCCATTAGTTAGTGTTCTAATTGTATTCTTTTACATGTAGCTATCCAGTTTTCCCAGCACCACTTATTGAAGAGGTTGTCTTTTCTCCATTGTATGTTCTTGCCTCCTTTGTCATTAATTAGGTGCCCATATGTGTGTGGGTTTATCTCTGGGCATTCTATCCTATAACATTGAGCTGTGTTTCTGTTTTTGTCCCAGTACCATACTGTCTTGATTACTGTAGGTTTGTGGTATAGTTTGAAGTCGGGGAGGCTGATTCCTCCAACTCTGTTTTTCTTTCTCAAGATTGCTTTGGCTATTTGGGGTCTTTTGTGTTTCCAAACAAATTGTAAAATTTTTTGTTATAATTCTGTGAAGAATGCCATTGGTAATTTGATAGGGATTGCATTGAATCTGTAGATTGCTTTGGGTAGTATAGTCATTTTCACAATATTGATTCTTCCAATCCAAGAACATGGTATATTTCTCCATCTGTTTATGTCATCCTCGATTTCTTTCATCAGTGTTTTATAGTTTTCTGAGTGCAAGTCTTTTGCCTCCTTAGGCAGGTTTATTCCTAGGTATTTTATCCTTTTTGTTGAAATGGTAAATGGGAATGTGTCCTTAATTTCTCTTTCTGATTTTTCGTTGTTGGTGTATAGGAATGCCAGAGATTTCTGTGCATTAATTTTGTATCCTGCAACCTTACCAAATTCATTGATTAGTTCTAGTAGCTTTCTAGTGGCATCTTTAGGATTTTCTATGTATAGTATCATGTCATCTGCAAATAGTGACAGTTTTACTTCTTTTTTTCAATTTGTATTCCTTTTTTTTTTCTTTTTCTTCTCTGATTGCTGTGGCTAGGACTTCCAAAACTATGCTGAATAAGAGTGGTGGGAGTGGACATCGTTGTCTTGTTCCTGATCTTAGTGGAAATGCTTTCAGTTTTTCACTATTGAGTATGATGCTTGCTCTGGGTTTGTCATATATGGCCTTTATTATGTTGAAGTAGGTTCCCTCTATGCCCATTTTCTGGAGAGATTTTTTTTTTTTTTTTGCCGTACGCGGGCCTCTCACTGTTGTGGCCTCTCCCGTCGTGGAGCACAGGCTCCAGACACGCAGGCCTAGTGGCCATGGCTCACGGGCCCAGCCGCTCCGTGGCACGTGGGATCTTCCCAGACCGGGGCATGAACCCGTGTCCCCTGCATCGGCAGGCAGACTCTCACCCACTGCGCCACCAGGAAAGCCCTCTGGAGAGTTTTTTGTCATAAATCGGTGTTGAATTTTGTCAAAAGCTTTTCCTGCATCTACTGAGATGATCATATAGTTTTTATTCTTCATTTTGTTATTATGGTGTATCACACTGTTGACTTGTGTATATTGAAGAATCCTTGCATCCCTGGGATAAATCCCACTTGATCATGGTATATGATCCTTTTAATGTGCTGTTGGATTCTGTCTGCTAGTATTTTATTCAGGATTTTTACATCTATGTTCATCAGTGATATTGGTCTATAATGTCTATTTTTGTGATATCTTTTTCTGGTTTTGTATCAGGGTGATGGTGGCTTTGTAGAATGAATTTGGGAGTATTTCTCCCTCTGCAATATTTTGGAAGAGTTTGAGAAGGATTGGTGTTAGTTCTTCTCTATATGTTTGATATAATTCGCCTGTGAAGGCATCTGGTCCTGGACTTTTGTTTGTTGCAACATTTTTAATTACAGCTTCAATTTCATTACTTGTGATAGGTCTGTTTATATTTTCTAATTCTTCCTGGTTCAGTATTGGAAAATTGTACGTTTCCAAGAATTTGTCCATTTCTTCATGGTTGTTCATTTTATTGGCATGTATTTGTTTGTAGTAGTCTCTTATAATCCTTTGTATTTCTGCAGTGTCAGATGTGATTTCTCCTTTTTCATTTCTAATTTTTTTGATTTGCCTCCTCTCCCTTTTTTTTCTTGGTGAGTCTGGCTAAGGGTTTATCAATTTTGTTTATCTTCTCAAAGAACCAGCTTTTAGTTTTATTGATCTTTGCTACTGTTTCTTTGTTTCTATTTATTTCTGCTCTGGTCTTTATGATTTGTTTCCTTCTACTGACTTTGGGTTTTCTTTGTTCTTTCTCGAGTTGTTTCAAGTGTAGGCTTAGATTGTTTAGTTGAGATTTTTTTTGTTTCTTGAGGTGAGATTGAATTGCTATAAACTTCCCTCTTAGAACTGCTTTTGCTGCATCCCATAGGTATTGGGTTGTTGTGTTTTCATTGTCATTTGTTTCTATGTATTTTTAAATTTCTTTCTTCAGTGATCTCTTGGTTATTTAGTAGCACACTGTTTAGCCTCTGTGTATTTGTGTTTTTTACAGTTTTTTTCCTGTAATTGATTTCCAATCTCATAGCCTTATGGTCAGAAAAGATCCTTAATATGGTTTCAGTTTTCTTAAGTTTTCCGAGGCTTGATTTGTGACCCAAGATGTGATCTATCCTGGAGAATGTTCCATGTGCACTTGAGAAGAAAGTGTATTCTGCCACTTTTGGGTGGAATGTTCTATAAATATCAGTTAAATCTATCTCATCTATTGTGTCATTTAAAGCTTGTGGTTTTTTATTTATTTTCTGTTTGGATGATCTGTCCATTGGTGTAAGTAGGGTGTTAAAGTCCCCTACTATTATTGTGTTAATCTCGTTTCCTTCTTTCATGGTTGTTAACATTTGCCTTATGTATTGAGGTGCTCCTATGTTGGGTGCATGAACATTTATAATTGTTATATCTTCTTCTTGGATTGATCCTTTGATCATTATGTGGTGTCCCTCCTTATCTCTGGTAACAATCTTTATTTTAAAGTCTATTTTGTCTTATATGAGTATTGCCACTCCAGCTTTCTTTTGATTTCCATTTGCATGGAATATCTTTTTCCATCCCTTCACTTTCAGTCTGTATGTGTCCCTAGATCTGAAGTGGGTCTCTTGTAGACAGCATATATATGGGTCTTGTTTTTGTATCCATTCAGCTAGTCTGTGTCTTTTGGTTGGGACATTTAATCCATTTACAGTCAAGGTTATTATCGATATTTATGTTCCTATTACCATTTTATTAATTGTTTTGGGTTTGTTTTTGTGGGTCTTTTTCTTCTCTTGTGCTTCCCGCTTAGAGAAGTTTCTTTAGCATTTGTAAAGCTGGTTTGGTGGTGCTGAATTCTCTTAGCTTCTGCTTGTCTGAAAAGCTTTTGACTTCTCCATTGAATCTGAATGAGATCCTTGCTGGGTAGAGTAATCTTGGTTGTAGGTTTTTCTCTTTCATCACTTTAAGTATATCCTGCCACTCCCTTTTGGCCTGCAGAGTTTCCACTGAAAAATCACCTGATAACCTTATGGGGATTCCTTTGTATGTTATTGTTTGGTTTTCCCTGGCTGCGTTTAATATTTTTTCTTTGAATTTAATTTTTGTTAGTTCGATTAATATGTGTGTTTATGTGTTTTTCCTAGGTTTTATCCTGTATGGGACTCTCTGTGCTTCCTGGACCTGGGTGACTGTTTCCTTTCCCATGTTGGGGAAGTCGTCCACTATAATCTCTTCAAATATTTTCTCAGACCCTTTCTTTTTCTCTGTTTGTTCTGGGACCCCTGTGATTCAAATGTTGGTGCATTTAGTGTTGTTCCAGAGGTCTCTGAGATTGTCTTCAATTCTCTTCATTCTTTTTTCTTTATTTTTCTCCTTGGCAGTTATTTCTACCATATTGTCTTCCAGCTCACTTATTCGTTCTTCTGTCTCAGTTATTCTGTTATTGATTCCTTCTAGTGTATTTTTCATTTCAGTTATTGTGTTGTTCATCTCTGTTTGTTTGTTCTTTAGTTCTTCTAGATCTTTGATAAACATTTCTTGTATTTTCTCAATCTGTGCTTCCATTCTATTTCCAAGATTCTGGATCATCTTTATTATCATTACTTTGAATTGTTTTCCAGGTAGATTGCCTATTTCCTCTTCATTTATTTGGTCTTGTAGGTTTTTACCTTGCTTCTTCATCTGTGACATATATTTTTGCCGTTTCATTTTTTTTCTTTTATGAGTGGGATTGTGTTCCTGTTTTACTGGTTGTTTGACTTGAGGCTTCCAGCACTGCAGTCTGTAGGCTATTGGGTAGAGCTGGGTCTTGGTGCTGAGATGAGGACCTCCATGAGACCTCACTCTTATGAATATTCCCTGGGGTCTGAGGTTCTCTGTTAGTGCAGTGGTTCAGACTCAGAGCTCCCACCACAGGACCTTCGGCCTGACCCTGGGCTCACAAACCCAGATCCCACAAGCTGTGTAGGGTGGCAAAAAAAAAACAACAAAACAAAGTAAAAAGTAAAATTAGAGTAGGAAACTAGCAGATATGTTAGAAAGAATGTAAAAATAAAAATATAGATGAATCAACAACTGTAAGTACCTCAGTACCACAATAGTAAAAAAGAGGAGGAGGAAAAAGAAAAAAAAAAGGTGGGGGGGAGGCTGTGGCTGTGGAGGGCAAGACCTAAGCAAGGGCGAGGTTTGGGCAGTGAGTAGGGCCAATGCTCAGGACCCACAGGGCTGGAAAAAGCCCTGGGGGCTGTGGGAGGTGGGGCTTAGGCTCAAGGAATATAAGGGGCCCAGGCGTGACCCCCACCCCTAGTCTCAGAGGGCAGGAGACCTCACCTGGGAGCCCAGCAGGCTTCCTGGGCTTGAGTGGGCAGGGCAAACACCCTCCTCTCCTCTCCTGCTCCTACAGTCTGTGGTCTGGGAGGGCCCCTCCCGCCTGCCTCTCTTCATCTCCCTGGCCTCCCTCCTATGCCCCCAGGACCAATGTGGCCGGCGGGGAGGGGTGGGCTTTGGTGGGCAGGGGACCAGCCTGGGAGCTCAGCAGGTTCCCTGTGCCTGAGTGGGCGGGGCAATCACCCTCCACTCCTCTCCTGCTCCTCCTGGATGGTCCCTCCTGCCTGCCTCTCCTGATCTCCCCGGCCTCAGGAGCGCCAATCCTGTCTGGCCTCCACTTCTCCCCACTCAGTCCCCCTACATCCTACTGGTTCACTTTGGGGTTCCTCCCGTCTTCTTGGGCATCAGAGTCCCCCACCAGTGGCAGGCAGGTGCCCTAGTTGTGGGGAGATGCTAACTCTACATCTTCCCACACTGCCATCTTGACTCCGCTGGGTGCTGAGATATATATTTTTAAACGCTGGGATATATATTTTTAGATATATATTTTTAAATGCTGGGATATATATTTTTAGATTCTGTTCTGCTCTATTCTGTCCCATGAGTCTATTTGTGTATCTCTAGGTCAATAGCGTTTGATATCTATTAGGTCAAGTCCTCCCTTACTAGTCTCTCTTTTTTTTCCAAAATATGTATTTTTTTGATTTGTAGCATTTATTCTTTCATTAAAATGTTTAAATCATTTTATTCAACTTTCCAATTCTCCCTTACCATAACATTCCTTTGGAATTCTATTTAGGATTGCATCAAATGCATTTATTAATTTTGTGAGAATTGACATTTTCTGATATTGTTTTTCAAGCCAATAAAAAGGTATTCATTTCCATTTTTTCCAACGTTATTTAACTCCCTGACCCTTGACCTCTGCCAATAAGATGAAACCTTTAAAATACTTTTGCTTCCTCCTTCAGTTCATCCTCAACCCTAGATGACACCTTGGAATATGTTTTAATTTTTCTAAAAAAATAAATATTTTTATTTTTAGACTATTATTAGCACTTACCTTGCCGTATTCATTCATACGTTCAACTAAACATTTACTGAGAACCTATGCTATGCACAGTTTGAGGCACTAGGGGTATATCAAGCCAAAAAACCCACAAAACTCTGCTGTCAGAATTTATGTATGGGGAGACAGATACTAGACAAAATAAATGAGTAAGTTATATACTATACAGCATAGTATTTAACACTTTTAATAGGTGATAAATGTTATGGAGAAAACCAGAGCATGAATGTAGGATGGAAGGTCACAGCACTGAGCAGAGAGTGCATTAAAATGTTAAATAGTGTGATCAGGGAAGGTCTGAAGGAGAATGTGGCACTGGAGAAAAAACTTGAAAGATGTGAGAAAGAGAGCCATGTGGATGTCTGAAGAAAGCCAATCCAGGCAGAGGAACAAATAAGAATACACTGAGGAGGGATCATGCCCAACCTATTCAGGAACAACAGAGAGATGAGAGTGATGGAGATGGAGTAGAGGGGTGGGGTGGTCAGAATATTAGGAGATGGGGTCTTAGAGGTTACAGGAGTTAGGTCACATAGGACCTTGCTACCTATTACAAAGACTTCAACTTGTTTATGACTGAGCAGTGTTACTCAACCATAAAGAAGAATGAAGTATTGCCATTTGCAGCAACATGGGTGGACGTAGAGACTACCATATTAAGTGAAGTAAGTCAGACAGAAAAAACAAATACCATATGATATCACTTATATGTAGAATCTAAATATGACGCAAATGAACTTATGTACGAAACAGAAACAGACTCACAGACATAGAGAACATATTTGTGGTTGCCAAGGGAGAGGGGGCTGGGGGAGGAGGAATTGGGAGTTTTGGATTAGCAGATGCAAACTATTATATATAGCATGGCTAAACAATAAGGTCCTACTATATATATAGCACAGGGAAATATACTGTGATACATCATAATGGAAAAAATATAAAAAGAATGTATATATGTGGAATCTAGAAAAATGGTGTAGATGATCTTATTTGCAAAGAAGAAATAGAGACACAGACATAGAGAACAAACGTATGGATACCAAGGGGGAAGGGGTGGGAGGATGAGATGAATTGGGGGATTGGGATTGACATATATACACTACTATGTATAAAATGGATAACTAATGAGAACCTACTGTATAGCACAGGGAACTCTACTCAGTGCTCTGTGGTGACCTAAATGGGAAGGAAATCCAAAAAAGAGGGAATATATGTATACATATGGCTTATTCACTTTGCTGGACAGCAGAAATTGACACAGCAGTGTAAAGAAACTATACTCCAATTAAAAAAAGAATATATATATATATATATATAACTGAATCACTTTGCTGTACAGTAGAAATGAACACAACATTGTAAATCAACTATACTTCAATAAAATAAATTTTAAAAAAACCCATTTGAAAAAAAAGACTTCAACTTTCACCTCAGAGAAATGGAATAAATCCTTGGACAGTTCTTAAAAAGAGCACCATGTTCTGAGTTAATGTGTCAACAGAATGATCAGTCTGACTGCTTTGTTAAGAGTAAAGTGGAAAAGAACAACATGAGTTAGGAAACTGTAGGAATAATCTAAGCAAGAAATAATGGTCTTATGGACCAGGGGACTAGTGGTGACAAGTGGTCAAAAAAGGTTATATTTTTAAGATAGTAGAGCCAATAGGAGTTGCTGAGGGATTAGATGTGGGGTGTATGAGAAAGAAAGAGGTCAAGGATAACTCTAAGGATTTTTGCCTGAGCAACTGGAAAGATTGAATTCCATTAACTGAGACAGAACATCACCAGAGGAACCGGGTGGGGTGGGGAGTAGAGGTAGTGAATCAGGAGTTTGACTTTTGACATGGCTATTAGACTTCCAAGGAGCTGAGACAGAGTTGGATGCACCAGATTGGTATTCAGGAGAGAGAGCCAGACTGGAGATCTACATTTAGGAGGCGTTAGTGTATGATTGGTATTTGAAAGTATGTACCTGGGTAACATTATCAATGAGGAGATAATGAAAAGAAGAAACCCAAGAATTTTACCAAAGTGAAAAGATGAAGATAGGAGGAGCCAGCAAAAGAAAACAGAAAAAATGGCTAGTGAGGTAGGAAGAAAACCAGGAGAATGTGGTATCTTGTAAGCCAAATGAAGAAAGTATTTCTAGAATAGGGGATGATCAACTCTGCCAAATGCTGCTGATGAGACAAGATGAAGGTATCAGTATAATTGCCCAGTGAAGTAAGCAACATGTGGAGGTCATTGCTGATCTCAAGAAGAGAAGCTTTTGTCATGTGGATGACGTAAAAGAAGGTTTAAAAATTTAAATAGCACAAACTTTTGGATAGCATCTAAAAAAGGAAGTGATAAATTTATTAAAATTGGCATTATATTTACACTTGGATTGTTAACTATAATTTTATTTCTTTATCTCAATTTTTTTCATTGTCAATTAGCAAGAGATAAAAGACATCTTCATCTCATATTGAACACTTTGTGGTTCTCAGTAGGTGTTTGTTGAATAAGTAGGTATGCATTTCTCATTCTAACATTAACTAGCAAGGGATACCCTCATTGAGTCAGCATACTCACAGAATGACAGGAGTCAAGACCACCAATGGTCTCCTTAAATGAAAAAAGTATTCTTTTACAGTAGTACCTACAAGATCTCAGTTGATGGCTATACTAAATGGTAAAGTGAAATAACAATAATTCTAGTCCAGAGTCCTAACCCCAACTTAAATAATATTTGAAAGTTCCTAGTTAGGCCGTGAAGGGGAAAAAAATGTCACCTATAACAGATGGCTCTACTATATGCCATTTAATCAAAGAACCAACTGTCCTTTAAAGCTTTGTTTTCAAAATTATCTATATATTTAAAATATAAGTAGTAGGAGAAATAATAGCCCAGGGAAACAATGCAATCCATTTTTTTTTTAAACTGGCTTCATTCACTTTATTTTTCTCATAGAAAATTAAGTGGTGATTACAGCTAGAGCCTGGGTCCTCTGCACGGAAACTCTGGTGTGGGTCTTTACAGGATGGTCGATGAATTCCTGATACAGAGACTTGGTGAACACCGTCTATTTCCAGAGATCAGGAGTGAGATAACTGTAGGTCTTGGAAATGGCACCAAAAGTGGTCTTGGCGAAGTTGCCCAGGATGGCAGCGCAGCCCCTGGCAGAGGTATAGCAGTTGTCAATTCCAGCCATCATCAGTAGCTTCTTGGGCACAGGGGCTGAGATGATTCCAGTGCCCCTGGGGGCAGGGATGAGGCACACCAGCATAGAGCCAGTGGCCAGTCACCTTGCAAGGGACGGTACGGGGCTTGCCAATCTTGTTCCCCCAGTATACTTGCCACACGGGGACGATGGAGAGCTTGTCCAGAATGATGGCCCCACTGAAAGCAATGGCTACCTCCTTAGAACACTTGACACCCAAACCAACATGTCTGTTGTAATCCCTGATGGTGACAAATGCCTTGAACCTGGTCTGCTGGCCAGCACATGCCTGCTTTTGCACAGACATGAGCTTCAAAACCTCATCCTTGAAGGACGCCCCCAAGAAAATGTCAATGATCTCAGATTCCTTGATGGACAGAGAGAAGAGGTAGATCTCCTCCAGGGACTAGATCTTCATGTCCTTGACCAGGCGGCCTAGCTTGGTGACAGGGAGCCACTTCTTGTCCTTGGCCTTGCCTCTGTGAGCTCTGTGGCCTCGGCCCTGGCCCCGGCCCCGACCACAACCCTGGCCCTGGCCCCGGACATCGCTGCCGAAGCCTCTGTGGAAGCCACCACGGCCTCCCATTCCAGGGTCCCCGGGGCCTCTGGGCCCTCCCACAGCACCGGCATCATCCGCCATTTGGTGTTTTTACAGAAAAGGTTTTGGTAAAAAGTGTCTTCATGTGAGAATTGCATATTAGATAGAGATCAAACATGAAAGAAAAAGAGGCAGAAGAAAATACTGTAAGAGATAATATTTATAGTTCCACTTCAGTGGACTTGGTGAACAAAGAAGCAACTGTGGGGGTGGAGTCAAGATGGCAGACTAGGAGGACATGGAATTCACATCTCCTCACAATGAGGGCACCTACCAGGCACCGGTGGGGGACCGCGGACACCTAAGGGGATGGGAGGAACCCCCAGTGACCGGGTAGGACGTGGGGCATGAGGGGAGTGAGGGGGGAGGAGAAGTGGAGGTGAGATAGGACTGGCACCCCTCAGGGACAGCTGGGGGAAGGGAAGGGATCCCACGCCCAAAGGGGGAAATTGGGGGACCATTGGGAGGGCAGAGGATCAAAAAGGAGCGTGGCCAGGTTTCCCCTGCCCACTTGGGCCCCCAAGAACCTGCTGAGATCCCAGGCCTGATCCTCTGCCCACCTAGGCCCCCTCTAGCTGCGCGGGTCCTGAGGGAGTGGGAGGGAGGGAAGGGGGAGCAAAAGTAAAGGCCGGACCTCCGGGACCGGCACCCCTGAGGGGTGCCTGGGGGAGGGGAGGAGTTTCTACACCCAGAGGGACCCACCCATGGTTAGGGGTCTAGCGGCGACGGGGGAGACCCTGGGGGACACGATGAGGAGGGGCGCGAAGGAAGGGAAGGGAACGTGGCCAGTGCTTTCCCTGTCCACTTAGGCATGGGGGAGCCTGTTGGGCTCCCAGGCCTAATCCTCTACCCTCGGAGCCTCCCTCCTGCTGCACAGAACCCAAGCCCCACCCCTGCACTCCCACCCAGGGTCACACCTCTACACTTGGAGACCCCCTCCAACGCACTGGGCCTAAACACCACCCACACACCCTCACTCAGGGCGTTACCTCCAAACTCCAGAACTCCACACTCCAGAGGCCCTCCTTTCGAGGTGCTGCCTCACCCCTTCTATGCAGATCCTAAGCAGAGGCACTGCCCATGCTTGAATGTCACCCTGCCTAGGCCCTGCCCCATGCTCAAACGTCACCCCCCGACCTGCCTAGGTCCTGCCCCACCCTAAACACTGCCCCTGCCTAAGTTCCACCCCTCACCTAAACTCCTCCCCCATAGCCAAGCCTATTTTTTTCTTTTTTCCTCTTTTAGATTGAGGTTCTGTTTTACCTTGTTTATTCATTATTGTTGATTGTTTTATATTTTTCCTAATAAATCTTTTATTTTTCTAATTTTATTTTATTCTTTATACCTTGTTCTGTCCTTTTGGCTTGTTCCCCGCCCCTGCCATTTTTTTTCTTTTCTTTTTTCTGTTGGGGTTTTATTTTACCTTGTTATAGTTGTTTCAATTATAGTTTTATTGTTCCTAATATATCTTTCTTTCTTTCTTTATTTATTTTTGGCTGTGTTGGGTCTTCGTTTCTATGTGAGGGCTTTCTCTAGTTGCGGCAAGCGGGGTCCACTTTTCATCGAGGTGCGCGGGCCTCTCACTATCACGCCTCTCTTCTTGCGGAGCACAGGCTCCAGACATGCAGGCTCAGTAGTTGTGGCTCACGGGCCTAGTTGCTCCACGGCATGTAGGATCTTCCCAGACCAGGGCTCGAACCCATGTCCCCTGCATTAGCAGGCAGATTCTCAACCACTGCGCCACCAGGGAAGCCCCTATTTTTTATCTTTCTAATTTTATTTTGTTTTTTATTCTTTGATATTGTACTGCTCCTTTCTTTCTTTCTTTCTTTCTTTTTTTTTTTTTTTTTTCACTGTGCCACAAAGCTTGCGGGATCTTGGTTCCCAGGCCGGAGGTCATCCCCAGGCTCCTGTGGTGGGAGCTCAGAATCCAAACCGTTGGACTAAAAGAGAACCTCAGGCACCAGGGAATACCAACTGGAGTAAGGCCTCCTGGAGGTCCTCATCTCAGCACCAAGACCTGGCTCTATCCGACTGCCTGCAAACACCAGTGCTGGACATCTCAGGCCAAACAACCAGCAAGACAGGAATACAGCACCACCCATCAAAAAAAACCAAAAAACAATGAAACAACAAAAAATGTGTTACAGACGAAGGAGCAAGGTAAAAACCTACAAGACCAAATAAATGAAGATGAAATAGGCAAACTACCTGAAAAAGAATTCAGCGTAATGATAGTAAAGATGATCCCAAATCTTGGAAACAGAATGGACAAAATACAGGAAACATTTAACAAGGATCTAGAAGAACTAAGGAGCAAACAAACAGTGATGAACAACACGATTATTGAAATTAAAAATACTGTAGAAGGAGTCAATACCAGAATAACTGAGGCAGAAGAATGAATAAGTGAGCTGGAAGATAAATTGGTGGAAATAACTGCCAGGGAGCAGAATAAAGAAAAATGATAAAAGAATTGAGGACAGTCTCAGAGACCTCTGGGACAACATTAAATACACCAACATTTGAATTATAGGGGTCCCAGAAGAAGAAGAGAAAAAGAAAAGGACTGAGAAAATATTTGAAGATATTATAGTTGAAAACTTCCCTAACATGGGAAAAAATATAGTCAAGTCCAAGAAGCACAGAGAGTCCCATACAGGATAAACCCAAACTGAAACATGCCAAGACACATATTAATCAAACTATTAAAAATTAAATACAAAGAAAAAATATTAAAAGCAGCAAGGGAAGAGCAAGAAATAACATACAAGGGAATCCCAATAAGGTTAACAGCTTATTTTTCAGCAGAAACTCTGCAAGCCAGAAGGGAGTGGCAGGACATATTTAAAGTGATGAAAGGGAAAAACCTACAGCCAAGATTACTCTACCCAGCAAGGATCTCATTCAGATTCAATGGAGAAATTAAAACCTTTCCAGATAAACAAAAGCTAAGAGAATTCACCAACAAACCAGCTTTACACCAAATGCTAAATGAACTTCTCTAGGCAGGAAACACAAGAGAAGGAAAAGACCTACAAAAACAAGCCCAAACAATTAAGAAAATGGTAATAGGAACATACATATCGATAATTACCTTAAATGTAAATGGATTAAAAGCTCCCACCAAAAGATACAAACTGGCTGAATGGATACAAAGACAAGACCCGTATATATGCTGTCTACAAGTGACCCACTTCAGACCTAGGGACACATACAGACTGAAAGGGGATGGAAAAAGATATTCCATGCAAATGGGAATCAAAAGAAAGCTGAAGTAGCGATTGTCATATCAGACAAAATAGACTTTAAAATAAAGACTATTACCAGAGACAAAGCAGGAAACTACATAATGATCAAAGGATCAATCCAAGAAGATATAACAATTGTAATTATTTATACACCCAACAAAGGAGCACCTCAGTACATAAGGCAAATGCTAATAGCCATAAAAGGGGAAATTGACAGTGACAGAATAATAGTAGAGGACTTTAACACCCCACTTTCACCAATGGACAGATCATCCAGAATGAAAATAAATAAGGGAACACAGGCTTTAAATGACACATTAAACAAGATGGACTTAATTGATATTTATAGGACATTCCATCCAAAAAGAACAGAATACACTTTCTTCTCAAGTGCTAATGGAACATTCTCCAGGATAGACCATATCTTGGGTCACAAATCAAGCCTTGGTAAATTTAAGAAAATTGAAATCATATCAAGTATCTTTTCCAACCACAATGCTATGAGACTAGATGTCAATTACAGGAAAAAAAACTGTAAAAAATATAAACACATGGAGGCTAAATAATACACTACTTAATAACCAAGAGATCACTGAAGAAATCAAAGAGGAAATCAAAAAATACCTAGAAGTAAATAACAAAGAAAACACGATGAGCAATACCTATGGGATGCAGCAAAATCAGTTGTAAGAGGAAAGTTTATAGCAATACAGTCCTACCTCAAGAAACAAGAAACATCTCAAATAAACAACCTAACCTTACACCTAAAGCTATTAGAGAAAGAAGAACAACAAAAAACAACCCAAGGTAGCAAAAGGAAAGAAATCATAAAGATCAGATCAGAAATAAATGAAAAAGAAATGAAGAAAACAATACCAAAGATCAATAAAACTAAAAGCTGGTTCTTTGAGAAGATAAACAAAATTGATAAACCTTTAGCCAGACTCATAAATAAAAAGAGGGAGAGGACGCAAATCAATAAAATTAGAAATGAAAATGGAGAAGTTACAACACACTGCAGAAATTCAAAGCATCCTAAGAGACTACTACAAGCAACTCTATGCCAATAAAATGGTAAACCTGGAAGAAATGGACAAATTCTTAAAAAGGTATGACCTTCTGAGACTGAACCAGGAAGAAATAGAAAATATGAACAGACCTATCACAAGTAACGAAATTGAAACTGTGATTAAAAGTCTTCCAATTAACAAAAGCCCAGGACCAGATGGCTTCACAGGAGAATTCTGTCAGAGAAGAGATAACACCTGTCCTTCTCAAACTCTTCCAAAATATAGCAGAGGGAGGAACACTCCCAAACACATTCTACAAGGCCACCATCACGCCGATACCAAAACCAGACAAAGATGTCACAAAAAAAGAAGACTACAGCCCAATATCTCTGATGAGCATAGATGCAAAAATCCTCAACAAAATGCTAGCAAACAGAATCCAACAGCACATTAAAAGGATCCTACACCATGATCAAATGGGGTTTATCCCAGGAATGCAAGGATTTTTCAGTATATGCAAATCAATCAATGTGCTACACCATATTAACAAATTGAAGGTTAAAAACCGTATGATAATCTCAGTAGATGCAGAAAAAACTGTTGGCAAAATTCAACACCCATTTATGATAAAAACTCTCCAGAAAGTAGGCATAGAGGGAACTTTCCTCAACATAATAAAGGCCATATATGATAAACCCACAGCCAACATCGTCCTCAACGGTGAAAAACTGAAACCATTTCCTCTAAGATCAGGAACAAGACAAGGTTGCCCACTCTCACCACTATTATTCAACCTAGTTTTGGAAGTTTTAACCACAGCAATCAGAGAAGAAAAAGAAATAAAAGGCATCCAAATGGGAAAAGAAGAAGTAAACCTGTCACGGTTTGCAGATGACATGATACTATACATAGAGAATCCTAAAGATGTTACCAGAGAACTACTAGAGCTAATCAACGAATTTGGTAGAGTAACAGAACACAAAATTAATGCACAGAAATCTCTGGCATTCCTATGCACTAATGATGAAAAATCTGAAAGAGGAATTAAGGAAACACTCCCGTTTACCACTGCAACAAAAAGTGTAAAATACCTAGGCATAAAACCTACCAAAGGAGACAAAAGACCTGTGTGCGAAAAACTGTAAGACATTGATGAAAGAAATTAAAGATGATACAACAGATGGAGAGATATACCATGTTCTTGGATTGGAAGAATCAACATTGTGAAAATGTCTATACTACCCAAAGCAATCTACTGATTCAGTGTAATCCCTATCAAACTACCAATGGCATTTTTCACAGAACTAGAACAAAAAATTTCACAATTTGTATGGAAACACAAAAGACCCCAAATAGCCAAAGCAATCTTGAGAAAGAAAAACGGAGCTGGAGGAATAAGGCTCCCAGACTTCATACTATACTACAAAGCTACAGTAATCAAGACAGTATGGTACTGGCACAAAAACAGATCAGTGGAACAGGATAGAAAGCCCAGAGATAAAGCCACTTACCTATGGTCACCTTATCTTTGATAAAGGAGTCAAGAATATACAATGGAGAAAAGACAGCCTCTTCAATAAGTGGTGTTGGGAAAACTGGACAGCTACATGTAAAAGAATGAAATTAGAACACTCCCTAACACCATACACAAAAATAAACTCAAAATGGATTAAAGACCTAAATGTAAGGCCAGACACTATCAAACTCTTAGAGGAAAACATAGGCAGAACACTCTACGACATAAATCACAGCAAGATCCTTTCTGACCCACCTCCTAGAGAAATGGAAATAAAAACAAAAATAAACAAATTGGACCTATTGAAACTTAAAAGCTTTTGCACAGAAAAGGAAACCATAAACAAGATGAAAAGACAACCAACAGGAGAAAATATTTGCAAACGAAGCAACTGACAGAGGATTAATCTCCAAAATATACAAGCCTCTCATGCAGCTCAATATCAAAAAAACAAACAACCCAATCCAAAACTGGGCAGAAAACTTAAATAGACATTTTTCCAAAGAAGATATACAGATTGCCAACAAACACATGAAAATATGCTCAACATGACTAATCATTAGGGAAATGCGAATTAAAACTACAATGAGGTATCACCTCACACCGGTCAGAATGGCCATCATCAAAAAATCTACAAACAATAAATGCTGGAGGGAGTTGGAGAAAAGGGAACCCTCTTGCACTGTTGGTGGGAATGTAAATTGATACAGCCACTATGGAAAACAGTATGGAGGTTCTTTAAAAAACTAAAAATAGAACTACTACTACTACTGGGCACATACCCTGAGAAAACCATAATTCAAAAAGAGACATGCACTACAATGTTCGTTTCAGCACTATTTACAATAGCCAGGACATGGAAGCAACCAATGTGTCCATCAACAGGTGAATGGATAAAGAAGATGTGACACATATATACAATGGAATATTACTCAGCCATAAAAAGAAACGAAATTGAGTTATTTGTAGTGAGGTGGATGCACCTAGAGTCTATCATACAGAGTGAAGTAAGTCTGAAAGAGAAAAACAAATATCATATGTAATCACATATATATGGAATCTAAAAAAAAAAGAAATGGTTCTGAAGAACCTAGGGGCCAGACAGGAATAAAGACACAGGCGTAGAGAATGGATATGAGGACAAGGGAAGGGGGAAGGATAAGCTGGGACGAAGTGAGAGAGTAACATTGACGTATATACACTACCAAATGTAAAACAGATAGCTAGTGGGAAGCAGCCATATAGCACAGGGGATAAACTCTGTGCTTTGTGACCACCTAGAAGGGTGGGATAAGTAGGGTGGGAATGAGACACAGGAGGGAGGGGATATGGGGTATACGTCTGCATGTAGCTGATTCACTTTGTTATACAGCAGAAACTAACACACCGTTGTAAAGCAATTATACTCCAATAAAGATGTTTAAAAAATGAAAAAGAAACAATTGTGAATTCTCTTGAAGCATCTCATGCCTCAAGCCATTGTGAAGGACTTGCAGTACTCCTTTTGCAAAAGGGAGAATTAAGTTAGATTCTCAAAGCTTCACCAATCTTGCCTCACATACAGTTCCTTGATTACAGATTTAAACACTTCTAAAATTCAGGGTAAACATTCTCACCCACTTAGAAAAAAAACATCAGAATGAAATTTCACATGCAAAACATTCGCTTGAAACTCACATAGTAAAGTGTGTATGAGGAGAAAATATTCTAATGACTAAGGTGAGGAATACAGTCAAGGTGGTGCCTTTATCCTTAAGGAAATGAAGAAGTATGATAAATGAGGGTGAAAAAACAGACATCATTTATAAAACTGTGAATCAGGGCTTCCCTGGTGGCGCAGTGGTTGGGAGTCCGCCTGCCGATGCAGGGGACACGGGTTCGTGCCTTGGTCCGGGAAAATCCCACATGCTGCGGAGCGGCTGAGACCGTGAGCCATGGCCGCTGAGCCTGCGCGTCCGTAGCCTGTGCTCCGCAACGAGAGAGGCCACAGCAGTGAGAGGCCCGCGTACTGCAAAAGAAAAAAGCAAAAAAGAACAAAAAAAACCCCTGTGAATCATTTGCTTTGATTTTCTGTGAATCAAGTGACTAAAACTATAGGCTACTGTTATCCAGGCACTGGATGTCTTTGAATCTTTGGAGGAAATTTGACATTAAAAATAACAGGTTAGGGCTTCCCTGGTGGCGCAGTGGTTGAGAGTCCGCCTGCCGATGCAGGGGGTTCGTGCCCTGGTCCGGGAAGATCCCACATGCCGTGGAGCGGCTGGGCCCGTGAGCCATGGCCGCTGACCCTGCGTGTCCGGAGCTTGTGCTCCGCAACGGGAGAGGCCACAGCAGTGAGAGGCCCGGGTACCACAAAAAATAAATAAATAAATAACAGGATAAACTATTGATATGTTATTCTACTCAGTTTTTCAGCTAATGTGTCAGATAGGTGTTGGTAAAAATGTCTCTCAAACAACTAATGATAATAATGATAAGTTTAACACACCAAGCCAAGGTTAATATTCCTCGTTCCATATGGAAACAATTTTCCAGAATTACAGCAAATAGGCTGGACTGAGTCAATGTTTCTCAAACTGGAATTTACAGATGTATTCTCAAGGGAATATACAAGTTCTGTTGTTACTGAAAGTGGAGGTCCGGCTGCTCGCCGCTGTAAAGCCAGTAAAGAGGCAAGTTGGTGGAAAGGAAAGTTTGCTTTATTTTGGATGCTAGCAACCGGGGCTGTGCGGGGAGGGGGGAGGGCTGTCCAAAGGCTGAATTCCTTTGGCTCCTGTCCAAAGGCTGACTTCCCCCCACTGACAATCAGTGGCCAAGAGCCTTTATCGGCGGAGGGAGGGGCTACATGCAGAAACAGCACAGTCGGCTTTGACAGTCATCTTGAAATTGATCATGTGGTGGTCTGATCGCATCATCTTGTTTTAAGTACAGTTAATCTTCAATTCCAGGGTCCGTTCCCATTTCTTTGAGGCCAGTTCTCAGAATTGTGGCAGCTTATGTCACAGCTACAGGCTGATCATCATGTATCAATAGTTCTTCCACCTGGTGGGGTTTCAATATCTACAAGAGAGCTCACAGGACACGGCTCAGAATATTCTCTATAGCCCTTGAGGAGGAACCAAAGATCCTTGACTTTGTTAATGACTGAAGTATTATTATTTTGTCCTGTTTGACTGCTTTCCTTTGCTTCTGCATTTTCTCACTTCTCTGATTAAACATATTCTTTGGCTAAAATTTTTCTACAGACAAAAGGCAGGCAGAGGACATGGTGGGGTGGGGGGAAGGGCCATAGGGTCCTGCTCCGTTTCACTA
Source organism: Lagenorhynchus albirostris (assembly GCF_949774975.1). NCBI lineage: Eukaryota > Metazoa > Chordata > Mammalia > Artiodactyla > Delphinidae > Lagenorhynchus > Lagenorhynchus albirostris. The sequence goes on along the minus strand of NC_083106.1, from coordinate 68,263,148 downwards.
TGAGAAAGTTAACATTGTCTTTCAGTTTTAGTGATGATGTTTTTTAAAAAGTATATTTTGAGTTATCTGGATAACTACCTCATTATCAAGACTGCCCTATAATTTAATACTTGCATTTGTGTTTGCCTTTACCATCCTGTGATGCCCAAGGATCACCTGTAATCATGGTATTTATCTTACGCATATGTTGGATAACAAGTGTGACCACCATTCTGTTGGCGTATTCTAACATGAAAATGACTACATTTGCTTTTGTTTACCAGTGGTAGATAAAAATATTTTTCTCCTTTACAATTTAAAGACATTTTTATAAAATAAGACTTTATTTCCTTAATTTACTTACTAAATTGAAATTGATTAAATATTATAAAAACAATGTAGTAAAGCAGAATGATGTGTTCCTTGCCACAGGCTAATGAGAATAAAATAGATATAAAAGTAATAGATAAATGATTCAATTCATACCATGGTACCCCAGTGGCACTGGGAAATGAAGTGTTTAGAGTGGTCTGAATAGAGAATCGAGGTGCTAGAGTTCAAGTATCACAAAGCAGATTGAACACACTGAACTAAAAACAAAACAAACAAACAACAACAAAAAAGAAATAATATCATGGCAGTCAGAGTCAAACGCACTTTGCCAACAAACATATTGCTTACATGTATCAATCGTTAGGATAAATGCAGCAACCAAAACTCAGAGAAGTTTTTTGGTTGAAAGAAACTTTCTAAATCTCCGATATTGGAATATACCATAAATTTACAGGTCTATTCAATAGATTGATGCTTTCATATGAATTCTTTTTTTTTGGCCGTGCCTTGTGGCTTGCAGGATCTTAGTTCCCTGACCAGGGATTGAACCCAGGCCCCTAGCAGTGAAAGCATGAGTCCTAACCACTGGATCACCAGGGAACTTCCTGAATTCATTTTCTAAAAGGCAAAATCAATATCAATAATAACAAGGACCCCAATGATGATCCACTATGTTGAAGATCAAAAGAATCCAATCCACAGCTGACATATAAAACCCAAACATTTTTATATTTTTTATTAAATTCAATGTTATAAATTTTGTTTTAGCAAAATAGCATGTCACACTAAATTGATAATTAGTCCTTGCCTTGGTTTTATAAATGTATGTATTTAACTATTACCATAATACAGTTTAAGTCAACACTGAAAGCCCAAAGAATTTTGCCTCTATAGGAGTCCCATGCTTTAATACAGTTTGAGAAACCCTGAACAGATAATATCTAAAATGTTTTCCAGCTATACTTTTCTACGTCTCTGACCCTTTATCATCACATGGACCGCATTGCCAGCCGAGTATCTTGCACAAGCATGCTGATGGTGACTGTAAGCTAAAAAGGGAATGAGGCTGAAAAACATCAATCTGTCATCACCACTGAGATACTATCACAAAGAAATTGAGGCTGAGACACTCAGGTCACTTTTAGAAAAGAGAACATGCATACATACTGGATGGCACCTAATTCATCTACTTCATTCAAAATGTATTATCCTAAAAAGAACTATTTTATAAATAAAAATAAACAAAAAGTGTTTCCCTAAAATGAGACTGAGTGGAAATTAATGAATACAGCCTGTTCATAATTCCAAACAGTTTACCAAAGACCCACCATTGAAAAAAACAATAATTGTCCAGATCTATCTTATCTAAAATTTTCAGGGAGCACAAGAAAGTGGCAGGCAGCATTCAGGTCTTGCTGGGCATGATTGCTCATGGCAGCGCTATTCTTTTCTTGCTATCATAGCTAGCAGTCTATTTAAATGAAATTCACGTTGCCAGTACTTATAAGCTGATCCTCTTTGACTGAGGAGAGTTGAAATTTGTATTGCTTATTGCTTGTGTCTCAATGTATGACTATCTTTGGTGATTCCTATTAGTTTTATTTTAAATTTTTTACTCCTATTAATGCCAGTAAATAAATAAACGTATCAAGTTTTTAGTGGTGAGGAAGCACTTGTAGGAAGCTCCTGTCCTATTGAAGTTAAATGGAAACATTGTGTAGAGAAAGATATTTACTAGCAACGTGACTGAATTCAGGGTGAATTGGCTTGTTTGCAACTTCTAGATTTTACTAAACAAAAAACAAAGAAACAAAAGCTTTGTGAACTTTTGAGGTTGGGTTTGCTGTCTGGCTGTGTGCTGGGGATAAGAAGCACTAAATACAGAAACAAATGAAAAGGAAAACAGACCTAGATGCTACAACCATCTTAGTCTTAGTTTCCTCTACAACAAAGTGAGATTTTCTGTTTCTCCAGAGGGATTTTGAGAAAATTATAATACATGATATATATGAAATATCTGCTACAAAGCACTCAATATAAGTTATCTTTATTTTTGATACTATTATTATTACTATAATTGTTATGATTATTATTAACATAATACCTGGCACTGAGTCATCCCTGAATAAATTTTAATTCTCATCCCTTTGATTCCGGGTACCAGAATCCCTCTTTTGAAATTTAGTACATGGTACCCAGTAGGTTCAAAGGTGAGCTGAGGCATTTCTAACCCTTCCCCCCATCCCTTCTGCCTAACCTGGACCCACTCAGTGCATGTTAAACTCATATTGTCTAGAAATATCAGTTCCCCTAAAAGTCCTTGAAGGCCTGTGTCTCCCCCTCCACTCATCCTACTCCCTGCATGAAGATTAATATAATTAAATTTGCATAACTCTTTACAGTTATGCAAACTCTTTACAAAATTTCCAAACTCTTTACTCTTTAAAAAGTACGTCCACCTACATTATTACATTTAATTCTTATAACATCTCTGTTATTTTTATCTCCATTTCACAGATGAGACAATTAAGGCTCAAAGAAATTAGTAACTTAATAAAATAACAATAGATAACATTTGTTTCAGGCACTGTGCCAAGTACTTTATACTCATGACTCAGCACATCCTCAAAACAAGTCTAGCGGTGGGGTAGGCACAATTCTGGGATGGCCAGCAAGACCCCTGGCCCTGCCCTTCTCTCCCATCCCTTGTGCATACTCTGTACAATCCTTGCTGCTGTGAATCTGGTAGTTTTCTCACTGAGGTAACTAAAAGCAGAGCTGATAGCGTCTTTTCATAAGTAGCCGTTGCCCTAGCCCTTTCCTCTGGTCCCCCTCCCATCACTTCAAAACTTAAAAACTGAAGAATTCACAATTGGCACAGCACATCTAGAAGACGCCCCGATGGGCTGTTGCCTGTGCCTTTTCTATCATGAAATGGGGTTTTTTTTTGGTTTTTTTGTTTGTTTGTTTGTTTGTTTTTTGCTGTACGCGGGCCTCTCTCTGTTGTGGCCTCTCCCGTTGCGGAGCGCAGGCTCCGGATGCGCAGGCTCAGCGGCCGTGGCTCACGGGCCCAGCCGCTTCGCGGCATGTGGGATCTTCCCGGACTGGGGCACGAACCCGTGTCCCCTGCATCGGCAGGCGAACTCTCAACCACTGCGCCACCAGGGAAGCCCCTATCATGAAATGTTTTTGATATTAACCCTGACTAGAAAGACTCACTGACTGTTCCTGATGTCCACTGGTGGTGTTTGCATGAAGTGTATCTTTTGGGTTTATCTCAGTAAAACGTAACTTGTATATGGTTCACAGGCCAGCAGGCTCATATTTGCCAGGCCTCTCTGGGATTACAGCAGGCACGTGACTAGGTGACTGTAAGTGTCAGAACGCGGCAGGCTGGATTTAATGCCCTGGCTTTTGACAGAGCACCTTACTGTTTTCAGACGAGCGGGCTTCCGATTTTTATGTTTCTCCCCATGATGTCAAACTGTTGTCTGCCGTTCCTTGTGGAAGTTAGTGTCATACAGCAGAGGGAATGACAGGTTCAACCTGTAGTGACACTTTTCCAGGCTGGGCTCAACATGAACAGCAGAATTGAAAACAGCAATTCAGGACAGAGTAATACATCACATACTCCACACATAGCTAAGAACTAGGAAATAAACAAAAAAGTGACTGAGCAGCCAATATCCATATATCATCGATCGTCTGCTATAGCTTATGCACTTTCTCAGAGAAGAGACTCCTTCTCTTCTCTGGATCCACTTACTCTTATGCAAAACTCTAGCAAGTGTAAGCTCTACATTCTTAAGCCCTCAACAGGTTAGAAGCAGGAGAAAGGCTGACACACTAAATTCCACAGGAATAGCAGTCAGCAGATTGATATCATGAGAAGAAGCATAAAAATCAGAAGCACAGTTGTCTGAAAACATTTACTCTAAAGGCAGAAAACTTGCACATCTCAATAGCCCCTATGACATCATTAAATTAGGACAAAGAAGAATTCCTTAATTTATTCATTTATATACTTAAGAATAGTCATTCAGCATCTAGTATGTGTTAGGAGGTAGGCTAGTTGTTTGAGACACAGCCATGAATGAGACAAAGTTCCTTCATCAGGAAGGTTTCATCTAAGTGAGGACAGATAGCATTTTAATACAATACAGTTGATTGCAATGGAATGATAAAGGCAAAGAATGCTATAGCATCACAGAGGAAGAGCACAGAACCTAGTAGAGGAAGCTCACGAGAAGCTTTCCGGAGAAACTGGGGTCTACACCAGGGCCTGAGGGATAAGTAGGAGTTAGCAGGGAAAGTGGAGGCTTGAGGGAGAATATTCCAAGCATCAAGAACTGAGAATCATATGTGCAAAGGTCCAGAGTTAAATAATAGCCCCGGGCCAGCTTTGTGGGCATGCGACCTGTCCACAGGTCCCTATGCTCAGAAGCCATCCCACACACACCAGACTTGTATAATATTCTGCTCTCATTGTCTTGAAATTCCAAATGATTTTATCTTTGAACCTGTGTTTTTGTAAGTGAAGTCCAGTAGGACAGTGGAGCACGTGTGTGAGCAGAGGAGATACAGCCCATACCACCACCACCCCTAGCTGCTGTCTTTGCCTATAGCATTCATCTGACACACAGAATTCCAGCTGATCCACCATATGTGAAAGTTCAGGGAGATGCAGAAGAAGTACAAAATAAGCATGTTGCATCTTTGATTGAGTGAGATCAGCATGCTCTGACAGCCCCAAGACACTTCATTTTCTATTCCAACCAGAACTTACTTCAAACGCAGAAAGGAGACGATAGCGTTCTAAGAAACATCATGACCAGAGACCCCTACGATATATATTCTTATTGTTGCTACTCTGTGTTAGTCAACCACTTACACTGGAAATGATAACTTAGAAAGGGGGGGAAAAAAGAATAACTCTTAGTTCTTTTTCGTTTCAATTGTTCCTTACTGATGAGTAATTGTTGGTAGAATGTGAGTGTATCAAAAAGTGAAAGAGAAACAGTTGAGTTAGTTTTGTGAAATGCTTTCCACTGTACTGAAGAGAAACAAATACATATGGATGTACAAGGTCTGAAATACAAATTGTGTAATTTCAGTGATTCAGCATACAAAATAAATGCTCTCACATTTAAAAACTGGCATCGTACAATATAAAGATGAACAATAACATCCATGATGATTTTAATTTTTCTTTACTTAGAATGACATTAAGTAGCAAATTAAAAAAAACAGCTACTATAACAACGGGAGAGACTGGGAGAAAGAGAAATGCTTTATTTTTTTTCCTGCTTTTTGAAAATAAGGGTCCCATATTTTCATTTTATACTGAGTCCAGCAAATTATGTAGCATGCTGTATGACAGCATAAAAAGTTTGTGTGACATAGAAAGTTCAGAATTGGAGGAATACAATGTATTATATCTGTGGAAGGTGGGAAGGGAGGAGGGAGGGACTTGAGTCAGGAAAAACCATGTGGCCATCTGGTTGTAAGGGGAGTAGAGTGGCTTTGTGTATCAATGAGAAAATATCAATTTTCAGACTCAAATAATGGAGAAAGACTGACAGAGATTCTAGAAGAGGTAAGGCCCTGCCAAAAGCCACTCCTGGTGCTGCCACGTCAGGCTAAAAAATGTAGAGCCCCACCTAGGGGTAAAGGAGAGTCATGGAAGAGAAACAACCCAACAGATTGATCATTAAAGAAAGATCATTCAGTGTGGAGGATGTACTAAAAGCATGATAGCCAGTTGGGTGCTGGTAAACTTGTTCTCAGAAAACAAAGAAGCATCCAGTCACAAGATAAGGGATACATATTATGTATACAGACACACACACACAGTCTTAGCCTTCGATATGGAAAATCATCCTCTTTAGCAAAAGAATACATTTTTGTGGAATTTAAAGAAGCTAGAGGGCTCCCCTGGTGGCGCAGTGGTTAAGAATCCACCTGCCAATTCAGGGGACGCGGGTTCGAGCCCTGGTCTGGGAAGATACCACATGCTGCGGAGCAACTAAGCCCGTGCACCATACTACTGAGCCTGTGCTCTAGAGCCTACGAGCCACAACTACTGAGCCTGCATGCCTCAACTCCTGAAGCCCACACGCCTAGAGTCCGTGCTCCACACCAAGAGAAGCCACCGCAATGAGAAGCTCGCACACCACAATGAAGAGTAGACCCCTCTCACCGCAACTAGAGAAAGCCCGTGCGCAGCAACAAAGACCCAACTCAGCAAAAAATTAATTAATTAACTAATTAATTTTTTAAATAAATAAGCTAGAAATAAAAAATACTTGTTTTTCTGGAATAAATTTTTTTTTAAGTTTTTAAAAACCCAAACCAACCCAAAACAATAAACTTTCATTTTTAGCATTGGCTGATTTCAAGCTACTAATAGTTTAACAATCAGCTTGCAAAATTTCTGAATATTTAACAGACTTCAGCTCTCCTAAGTCTTTAAAAGCCAGCTCCCTCTCCCCACTGCAAGTAATGGTTACATGGGTGTCCACGTCTGTAGTTAAAAACTGAGAGATACATTTAACAATTTATTCATATTTCCATCAAAATAAAAATATTTCTTAGAGAAGTCAGTTCTCTCAAATCTGAACACTGGTTGTCTATGCTGATTTATTCCCCCAAGTTGTCAAAAGGAAAGACATATGGAGCACAAGTAATATTTGAAGAGATTAATTGCCAAGAAGATTTCAGAACTGATGGAATACAGCAATCCACAAATTTAAGAAACCAGCAAATCCCAAGAATTTAAAAAATAAATAAAAACTACACATGGATGTACCACACTGAAATTACAGACCTTAAAAGCAGCCTAAGGAGCTAGAATTTTAAAAACTGACTTCTCGACACAACTGTGGAAGCCAAGAATCAGTGAAATAATTTCTTGAAATATGTAGATCAAAACTGAGAAGTAACCTAGAGTATCCAATCCAAGAATAAAAGGAAGGTGGGAAGGAAGGAAGGAAGGGAGGGAGGGAGGGAGGGAGAGGAGAGGGAGAAGAAAGGAAAAACTTCTAAGAATTAGGGCAAAATAAGACATTTCAGACAAACAGAAACTGAGAAACTGCCACCAACAGATGCTCATTAAAGAAAATTCTAAAGTTTGTACTTTACTGAGAAGGAAAACTACCTCAGATGAAAGATCTAAGATGCAAAAGGAAAGAAGTGCCCATTGGGAAGATTTTTCAAGGCCATCCCTAACGCAGCTGTTGTCCGTTTTTGGCTTGCACACATGTAAAAACACCGCAAATCAAATGGACATAGGGACCACCATCCCTGGATCCTTTCTATACTGATGGTTCCAGCCCCTGAGATTCAATATGATTTTTGTCTTACTATCTTGACTAGTGGCTGGAGTGAGGCAGGGGAGCAGTTCCAGATGTTTCCCTCTGCCTTTCCCGTGATATCTCTTAACTTACTCGCTGAGGTTCTAATTGGGGGCAGGGTGGCGGAGGTGGGGAAGATTGGATAGGAAGAGCCTTGGACTGCAATGCAATTCTGAGAAATCTCAGCCAGGCTGATGGTAAGGCCCTGAGCTGAAATTCTTCCTCAGAACATTTCTTTGTGGGACAGTTATGATTCCTACACTGCACTCAGTCATTGACTGGGGCCACTGGGTAGAGGAGGCATGACCTGGTGTGGTTGACCCAAAGGTGTAATCATGGGGACTGTCAATCAGCCACATTTGTCCAGGCAAATTCTCTTGAAGGACTTCTGAGCAGAGCACTTCCATAGCCTCCATGGAGAAGAGGCGGCGTATGTGTTCTAAGAGATAAGTACAAGAATATTTGTAGTGCAGTATTTATCATAACCCCAAAATGGAAACAACTCAGATGTCCATCAACAGGAGGGTGGATGAATACACAGTGTCACAGGTATACAGTGAAAGCTATTCAGTCATGAGTGGACTACAGCTACAGGGAATCCACAAGGATGCATCTCACAAACAATGTTGCACCAAAAAAAGGAAGTCAGAGGAAAAATGGAATACAGTATTTCCATTTATCAAGTTCAAGTAAAATTAAATGAAATATTCTTAATGATATGTACATGGATGGTAAAACCGTAAAGAAAAGCAACCATTAACACAAGTGTAAGGATAATATTGACCTCTGGGGAGAAGGAAGAGGAATCTCAGTGGGCTTCTAAGGGACTGACAACACTGTATTTCTTTACCTGACATATGGGTTCATGCAAGGGTATTTATTTTAGTATTGTTCTTTGGACGGCACATATATGTCTTATAGACTTTTCCCAAATGTATGATATATTTTACAATTTAATGTTTAATATGACTCTTTCATTAGATATGTAAAAACATTTGCTTTTTAAAAAATCCTTTCAGCAAGCTAGATGTAGAAAGAAACTTCTTCATCTCAGTGAAAGCTATCAAACAGAAACCTTCATGAAGCATCACAAGTAAGAGTAGAGGGACTTCCCTGGCAGTCCAGTGGTTAAGACTCCACCCTTCCAAGGCAGGGGGCGTGGGTTTGATCCCACATGCCGTGCGGTTTTGGCCAAAGAATAAAAAAATAAATTAAAATTAAAATAAACAAGAGCAGAGCATTAAAAGCATCCCCATTAGTGTCAGGAGGGGTCAAGGATACACTATCATTGCTAGTCTTCATCCTGTATGAGAGGCATACTTGTTTTATGAATTTGAAATTATTTAACTCACTAATGAGTAGTTGGTACTTACTCCATGTATCCTATTGACAAGAGCTAGACTGACATTCTCATTACAGTGTGACTTTGTCATATTCCCAGGAACAATTACGAATATGCAGTCCCACCTTCTCTTAATAATGAATTAACTGTGCCACCACTACCAATTGTTTTGAACTAAATTTCATGGACTTGCAATTCTATTTCTCTGCTTCTTTTGATCACGGGTCACCTTTTAGAGATCCATGCCTTCAGAAGATGAGACATTGAGGCCAGCTGTATAGTGAAAAGAGTGTAGAGCTTGAAGTCATTCAGGTGTATGTTCAAATCCAACTCAATCGATTCAAAGTTGGGTATGACCTCAGGCATATTGCTTAATCCCTTCATTCTTCTGTTTGATATCTTAAAAAATGAGGATAATTATGCCTACTTTGCAGAAATGTCATGAAACTTCAAAACAACACATCAATGGCCTAGCTCAAGGCCTAGATATAAAAGACAGTCCAAAATGGTGTAGTTATGATTATTTTCTTAATTTCATGATAGCCAGCTAAATTCCTGAAACCAACCCCCAAAATGTTGATGAAGGATCCTGGAGTGCTGCCATGGCCTTTGTTGGCCCTGTCCTATTCACCATGTTTATCAATAGCTTGAGACATAGATGAAATGACTGCATGGCACAAAACTAGACCAGATGCCTAAAACACTTCAGTGGACTCCAACAACACTGGGACCAAAATCAACAAGAGGAAATTTGATGTGACTTAAAGAAAGGTCCAGGCTTGATCTTCCTGACATTTGGAGTTGATACTCCATGAGCAGTGAGCCGTGTCTAAATAACACTGGTGGCTTTGAGTTTGATATGAGCTAACAGTGCATGAGAGCCCTATCACCAGTGGGAATTCAGGTGACTTGACAAAAAGCAGTGGAGAAGAATGACATGGCAGGCCCCAGGTGCAGTAGGCAGGAAAGGCAGCTAGTTCTCTCCTCATTAAAGTCTCATTACCATCTCAAAGGCCCTCAGGAAGTGGTGGTGGGAATGTGCAGATGTGGATTTAATTGATCTCAATGCAATTTTTAAGCTACTAAAATCTCTATTTCCATAACAGCCTCAGGGAATGTTCCTGAACTCAGGTCTGGCTGCTTGCCACTCAGAGGCCAACACTGGAGAGGCAAGTGTTGACAGAAAGGAAAGTTTGCTTTATTCAGAAGGTTGGCAACCAGAGGAGAAGGTGGACTCATGTCCAAAAGCAAACTCTCTCCTGTTGATCAGTGGGCAAGAGCTTTTAAATAGGAGTTTCAGGGGTGCATAGGTAAAAGGAGGGGGCTACATGCAGAACAGCACAGTCAGCTCTGACAGTCTCTTGAAATTGGTCATGTGGTGGTGTGGTCAGCATCATCTTGATTATTTTGACTCCAGTTAGTCTTCAGTTCCAGGATCAGTTTGTTCCCATTTCTTTGAGGCCAGTTCTCGAAATTGTCACAGCTTATGTCATGGCTACAGTCAGACCATGTAGTTAACTTCTTCCACCTGGTGTGGGTTTCAGTATCTACAAAACAGCTCAAAGGACATGGCTCAGAATGTTCTCTATAGCTCTTGAGGAGGAACTAAATGTCCTTGACTTTGTTTAATGACTACAGTATTATTACTTTGTCCTGTTTGATTGCTTTCCTTTGCTTCCGCATTTTCTCATTTCTCTGATTAAGTTTATTCCTCGACTACAGCTTTTCTACAGGCAAAAGGCAGGCAGAGGACATGATGGGGGGTGGGGTCTGTCCTGGGAAGGCCCCATAGGGTCCTTCTCTGTTTCAGGAAGAGGTACTACAAACCATCACACACAAAAAAATTTTTTTAAACACATGGCAGCAGTGATATATTAAAATGGCATGAAATAACCGAAGGAACAAAAGCAAGAAGAAAGAAAAGGTCAGGATAACAGTCATAGTGATTGCAATGACCTGGTCATATTCTTGCTTTTGAAACACCCATTCCTCTAGTTCATTTCAAAGAAAACTAATCAATGGCTTCTGGCATTTTCTTCCAGCTCCAAATTCTTTTATTTTTTTTTAAGATTTTGGCTACACATTGCCACTGGGTGGTGCTCCAAATCCACACAATCGTCTTGGAACTGCAGGGAGCAAGTAAGTAAAAAGCAGGCAACGACTGACTGGTTTTCAGACATATGAACAAAACATTTAAAATATATTCTCTCTTTGTATTGACGCATAAAGATGCACAAACACCGAAGGAAAGGAAGTGGCCATCTTTAGAAAGAAAGAAAGCATCTCTGCAACTGAAAACAAAACAACACAAAACAAAACCAGCCAGCTAGGAAAGACGCTACTGAAGCAGATTTTCAGAGATCGATAATGTGCAATCTCCTCTGGCTGAGGGTGTGATCGGCAGCTTACCCTGATGCACAGAGATTTTTTGTTTGTTTGTTTTTTAATCAGTTTTTCTAGTTGCACAGAGACCTCTTCTGCAGCTACATTTTGCATGTGTACACTGTGTGGATGTGTGCATCTTAGGAGTACACGTTAAAACATTCCTGCAGAGAAGGCCAGGGACTGCCCTTGGGGCCCAGACAGTCTGTGTGGCTCCAGCGACTATCCCCTTGGGAAAATCAAATACAAAATGCCATTCAAACAACCAATTATTGCACTGCTTTAGATAAGGCAACTTGCACTTTCCCCCTTTGTCGAACTCCTTAAAGGAACAGTTGCAAACCAGAAGAGGAACGAATAATGAGCTTTTCATTATCTATAGAGTCTGTGCCAAAAGGTCCTTTGACAAAGGGAAGATGGGAATCAAGTGTGTCTTGACGGGCTCTAGCATTTTCTTTTGTAGCTATACTAACATTTTCCCAATGTTCAGTTTTCCTTTTATTGTACTGCTTTACCTAATACATGTTTAACAAAATGTAGTTGGGCAATAATAAAATAGCTGATGGTGCCAGGCAATAAAAAAAATAGCTGACACTTAAGCTTTTATTACATGCCAGGTGCTGAGCAATTTACCTCCTCGTTCCCTGTAATACTCAGAACAACACTATGAAGAAGGAATCATTATCATCTCCACTTTGCAAGTATGGCAATGAAGCCTCAGCAAGGTTAAGTAACTCGCACAAGGATACACGGCTAGGAAATGGCAGTTCCTGGCTCAGACGCATCTCTGCACCAAAGCACATGCTCTTCCTTTTCTATAAGCACATTTAACTGAGATTTCAGGATGTCCTAGTTAAAGAACTCAACCTCAGAGAAGGTGTCCTGGTTATGATTTACCTTGCTGGCCCTGCCCCTTTAGTCCCTGGGTCCCACAGGGCAGCACTGACACTTGAGGATGAAGCAAGTCCACGTCCCAGCTTCCCAAGGGGATATTTCACCCCAAATAAGCTCAGCATCCCCTCTGCAGCCAGTAGAGAGGCTCATCAGACAGTCTGGATTCTGCTGACCTCCATTTCCATCCCATGGCCGTCCCTGGAGAGCACCCCAAATCTTACTAGCTGTAAGACCTGGGGCAAGTTACTTACCCTCATTTCTGTTTTTCAATCTTTGAAACACAAATAATAACAATACCTACCTCAAAGATTGTTGTGAGAATTAAATGATTTAAGCATCATTTATATAATGCTTATAACAGTGCCTGGCACACTGTATGAGCTAATAGATGTTGACCATTATCATTACCACTGATTTAGCAGCTCCAGATTTGCACCCGCTTTTCTCATAGCGGCCTCTTTAGCTGCCTCCACTCTCCACACATGCTACTGGCCTACCGTGAAAGCATCCTCACTTCCAGGTCCCTCCCTCTCCAAAGAACCTAGCAGTTGGCTGGCAGACTGGCGTCACTATAATGCCACCAGGTTTATGACACTCTCCATATTAAAAGAAAAAATTTTTTTAATCATGACTCTCCATTTTCTAGAAACTAAAGTTCTATATCCTGAGTCCAAAGTCCAATGCTTTCGACAGTCTGCTCCCAACCTATCTTTTTTTTTTTTTTTTCTTTGCGGTACGCGGGCCTCTCACTGCTGTGGCCTCTCACGTTGCAGAGCACAGGCTCCGGACACGCAGGCTTAGCGGCCCTGGCTCACGGTCCTAGCCACTCCACTGCATGCGGGACCTTCCCGGGCCGGGGCACGAACCCGTGTCCCCTGCATCAGCAGGCGGACTCTCAACCACTGCGCCACCAGGGAAGCCCTCCCAACCTATCTTTGCAAGCCTCTCTCCCCAGTTCTCACTTTATTCTTGCCTCATGACCATCCCATGCCTTTGTACACACTATGCCACACACATGCCAATATGCCCACCCTTATCTGTCGACAGTTAACTTATCTCTAAATCCATAGATTAACTCTTACCCTCCCCCAGCCTGTAGCAACTTTTTTCTAGTTGGAATTCCCACAGCTTTCTTTTTTGCCCACTCATTTATTTCTATACACTTATTCACTTGTTTTGTTGTTATTCTCCTCTTGTTTTCCTCAGGTAGACTATAAGAAAATTGAAGGCAATGACTATTGAAATTGTATACAGATCTCCCTTAACTTATGGGGTTATGTCTGGATAAACACATCATAAGTTGAAAATATCCTAAGTTGAGGGAATTCCCTGGCAGTCCAGTGGTTAGACCTCCACGTGAGTTCCATCCTGTAGGGCCCAGTTTTGATCCCTTAGGGCCAGGGTTCAATCCCTGGTCAGGGAACTAAGATCCCGCAGGCTGCACAGCCAAAAACGTTTAAAAAAAAAAAGAAAATATCGTTAAGTCAAAAATGCATTTAATACACCTAACCTAGCAAACATCATAGCTTAGCCTAGCCTACCTTAAATGTGCTCAGAACACTTATACGTTAGCCTACAGTTGGGCAAATCATCTGACGCAAAGCCTATTTTATGACACGGCATTGAATATATCGTGTAATCTATTGAAAACTGTACTGAAAGTGAAAAACAGGTTGGCTGTATGGGCACAGGATGGTTTTAAGTGTTTCAGTTGTTTACCCTGGTGATCGCATGGCTGGCTGGGAGCTGAGGCGCACTGCCTCTGCCCAGCATCTCGAGAGACGATGGTACCTCACATCACCAGTCCAGGAAAAGATCAAAATTCAAGATGTGAAGTGCATTTTCTACTGATTGTGTGTTTTCTTTTAAGTGAATGAGAGAAACTAGTGCTTTCAAAGGAATATGGACCTGGTCATTGCAATCATCATGACTGTTATCCTCGCCGTCTGTATATTAATTTCTGTAGCTAACAGTCCTGAGCTAGTATATGAGAAGCTCTGAAGGAATTTTTCAAGAGAGTAAAGCTGGAGAGACCTCCTCTTCCAGCCTGACAGGAATCTGAATTTGTGGTCCTGAGAGCCTAAAAATTTAAGTGGAAGGAACTAAGAAGGTGGGTGTGAGATGCTTAGTCCTTCTGGATTTCCTGAGGTAGTAAAGTACGGTTAGAAGTGCCAAAGGGAAAAAATAGCAGCCTCACTGGCACCAAGCTCCGAGCAGATCAATTTTTCCTGAAGGCTGTCGCCAACAAAACACTCCAGCAACATCTTAGGATATAAGAGAGGGCTCTTACCAAGAAATATCAGGAATGATCAAGAAAGGATATACATATTTTTTTTAGTGGTTTTAACATTCTTTTTTTAACGCTTTTAAGTTTCTTTTTTTATATAAATTTATTTATTTAATTTATTTATTTTTGGCTGCGTTGGGTCTTTGTTGCTGCGCACGGGCTTTCTCTAGGTGCGGCGAGCGGGGTCTACTCTCTTCGTTGCGGTGCACGGGCTTCTCACTGCGGTGGCTTCTCTTTCTGTGGAGCACAGGCTCTAGGCACCCAGGCTTCAGTAGTTGTAGCATGCGGGCTCAGTAGTTGTGGCGCACGGGCTTAGTTGCTCCGTGGCATGTGGGATCTTCCTGGACCAGGGCTCAAACCCGTGTCCCCTGCATTGGTAGGCGGATTCCTAACCACTGCGCCGCCAGAGAAAGCCCAACGTTCTTGAATAAGGAGCTATTCTCTAAGTATCAGAGTCATCTGGCCAAAAAGTCTGTAAAATAAAATGTGTGCTTACTTTAATTTGCATGTCCTCCCAGAGGTTTGATTTCGATCACTCTGAAGAAAACATAAGAAGGAAGCCCACGTCTTGGGGTGTTCATTGGTCATTCTGGGTAGACAGTACTGCACAAGCTAAGCAGAACAGACGTTGATTCTCCCCTCATGCTCCATGTCCATTGCAGGTCGGGGGCCCTACTGATCATAGTCACTCAGGGACCCAGGCTCATAGAGGCTCCGTCATCTGGAACATCACCCTGGAACAGTCCCTGTGGGAGGTGAAGAGAATTCACCCCAGCCCAGAAGTGACAGGTCACACTTTCACTAACAGCCCATTGGCCAGAAGTGGTCCCATGGCTCTATCTATCTGTAAGGGGAAAAGTTTATCCCACATGTCTTAGACACACTGCCCTGCATTTCTGCTCTAGTGGATATCAGCGTCCACTGCTTCTGGAAAATATATAGGAGACTCAATAATGTACTTAAATAAGCCACACATTGGGAGAATAGAGAGTCCAAGTGGATGACTTCAGTGTGTTTAATTCCTGGATCAGAAATTAAATTCCTTCTGAGCCACATCAGCGTCTGTCTCTTTGAGTTAAAATAATCATCTAGGCCTTCTTTGATATTTTGATTAATGGAACAACTACAGAATGTGACTAAGTGGAACATTTTCTCTTTACCTTCTGAGTAGAGAATGGCCAGACAATAAACACTTGAGTTTGTTTGGTCAAGAACAAAGTTAAAGACTTAACATTTTCATTTGTGCTATGACTTCATGGAGTTGTTATTTATGGTGATGATTTTTTTTATTACCTGTGTCCAAGAGAAAGACCATGCATGAATAAGAACCCCGTAACCAGCTTTCTTCACGTCAAAAAAAATGTGAAGTGACATGACAAATAAATCTACTAAGAAATTCCTCTTATTAGAGTGAAGCCAAAACTCCAGAGACTAAAGGCAATAATCACTGCTGCTTTCTCCTGCTGATGCCTAGCTCAAGATGTTTATTCAAGAGAGTTAAGGGAGAAGAAATGCAAAGTATAGGATTTTCAAGCAGTGCTTTGAAATTAAGACTAACATCCTTAGGGAAAGTAATTTCAAAAGCAAAAAATAGATGACACTAGTCCCCATTCTTATTTGAGTTCTTATTCTTATTTGAGGACTTTTATCATCATCTGGAGCAGCATTTCTCGATCAAGGATGCACATTAGAAACAGCTGTGGAGTTTTAAAGTGTGCATCTACTTGGGCTCAAGCATCAGGGATTCTAATTCAATGGGTTTGGGGTTGGGCATAAGCATCTGTAACTTTTAAATCTTAGATGAGATTTTAATATATATATATATATATATTTATAAATAAATAAATATATATATATATATATATATATATATCTTGTTTTGTTTGCCCACACTGTGCAGCTTGTGGGATCTTACTTCCCCGACCAGGGATTGAACCCCAGCCCTTGGCAGTGAGAGTGTGGAGTCCTAACCATTGGACCACCAGGGAATTCCATGTTGTTTTTTTTCAATTAGAAGCACAGTTTTAAAGGTATGACTTCTATTACCTAAAGGAAAATGGCATTCTGCCTTTTTTTCTCCAGAGGAATTTACAGTCACTAATACATCCTCCATTTATTCAAATACGGAAACTGAGTCAGACCACCAAGGCCCCAGCACCACAGAAAGAGTCATTCTCAGAGCTGAAATTACACCTAGGATTTTCTTAACCTGTAATCATTCCCAATTATTTATAGCCATGTAAGTGATAGTTAAATCCTGCTTATCAGTTACTCTCTGAATTGTGTATGGTCTCTATCTGGCTATGAGCAGACTGTCAGTCTGTGACAGCAAGACAGTTAGCACTTATCTTCTCTTTGTATCTGGGACAAAAGCAAATCCTGTGTGATGTAGCCCTTGCCCTCCTTCACTCATTCCAGCCACACCAGCCAGCATTTTCTGCCTCAGCACGTCAAGTGGTCTCTAGATGGGACAGGCCTGAATGGGCAGGAGCATGGACTAGATAGCCCCTGGCGTGGAGCAGGCACTGGGGCAGGGGCGCAGTGGTGGGCTTTGGAGCAGTCCAGTCTGGCTGGAAGAGCTCGTGCTCCACTGAGAGGTGACTGGTCAGTTTCAGGGAGTTCTGCCACAGAGTCAGGAGTGTGTGGGACCTGGTCACTGAGAATTCACAAGTAATTGAAATCTGGAGATCCACTCTAGCTAGACTTTCAGAGTTTGGAAAGGCATTGAATTGGGCCCCAGGTCTGGCTCTGAGTCTCCTCAAAACTAAGGCCAAGGAACAACAAGCTGATATTTTCATAAGATTCATCTTCTGCTCTAATAAACATGGACAATTATCTGGGACTTCCCTAGTGGTCCGGTGATTAAGACTCTGTGCTTCCACTGCAGGGGGCATGGGTTCAATCCCTGGTTGGTAAAGAAACTAGTAGTCATTTCTAAAGAGACCTTCTCTGACTCTTTTGTCTAAAAATACCCACCTTCCCACATGTCATTATTCTCTACCACTGCATGCTATTGGTTTTCTATATAGCCCTCACCACAGTTTGTAATTATATAACTATTTATTCATTTGTTTGTTTGTTTTCTGTCTTTGCCTGTTAACTATAAACTTCTCAAGTGAAGGACTATGTTATTTCACTCACCAATGAATACTCAAAGCCTAGCTCAGTGCCTGGCACAGAACAACTGCTCAAAAAAATCTGTCACTTAATGAATGCGTGGGGACTGCCCTCGTGGCGCAGTGGTTAAGAATCCGCCTGCCAATGCATGGGACACAGGTTTGAGCCCTGGTCCGGGAAGATCCCACATGCTGCGGAGCAACTAAGCCTGTGCGCCACAACTACTGAGCCTGCGCTCTAGAGCCCGCAAGCCACAACTACAGAGCCCATGAGCCTAGAGCCTGTGCTCCACAACAAGAGAAGCCACCACAACGAGAAACCTGCGCACCACAATGAAGGGTAGCCCCTGCTCGCCGCACCTAGAGAAAGCCCACGCACAGCAACGAAGACCCAATGCAGACAAAAATAAATAAATAAAATTTTTTTAAAAAAATGAATGGGTGGACAAATGAATATGTAATATAATAGAAGGGAGTCCAACATGCCTTAGGGGAAAAGAAGAGAATGAATACTGTTAGAAATGATCCAAGAAGGCATCACAGAGAAGGAGACATGTGAACTGAGTCTGGAACAATTAATAAGATTTTCCTGGGCTGTGAAGAAGGAAAGCTTTCCAGGCAATGAGAATACCCAGAGTAGGGGAACAGAGGCATGATATACACGTCTGTGAAACAAAGGCTAGGTGTGGCCAGTGGGTTGGCAGAGTTATATGAGGAAACAAGGCTAAAGAGAGGAGTTGGAGCCCACTGTAAAGAGTCTTGTAGGACTTCCCTGGTGGTCCAGTGGTTAAGACACCATGTACCCAATGCAGGGGGCAAGGGTTCAATCCCTGGTTGGGGAACTAAGATCCCACATGCTGCACGGTGCGGCCAAAGTAAAAGTGAAAAAATAAGAAAAATAAAATGAATTTTTAAGAAAAGAGTCTTGTAAGTAGACAGGATTTTAACTTACAAGGCAACCATAGAGCAAATAGACAGAAGAAGAGGGCAAAGGGCGAAACTCTGGGAAATTTCCTGAGAGAAGTAGAGAGAAAATGGGTTTGAACAGAGTAGTTGGAGAGAAGGAAAACCAAGGGGAGGAAAGTGTAATGTGAGGCAAGGAAAAGAGAGAGAAGAAGCCAAGAGTGTCAGATGCTGCAAGGAGACGAAAGCATTAGAATTTGGCAAATGGATGAGTAATGACCATTAAGAGACTCAGTACAGGGCTCCCCTGGTGGTGCAGTGGTTGAGAGTCCTCCTGCAGATGCAGGGGATGCGGGTTCGTGCCCCGGTCCGGGAAGATCCCACATGCCGCGGAGCGGCTGGGCCCATGAGCCATGGCCACTGAGCCTGCGCGTCCGGAGCCTGTGCTCCACAATGGGAGAGGCCACAACAGTGAGAGGCCCGTGTACCACAAAAAAAAAAAAAAAAAAAAAAAAGAGACTCAGTACAATAGGGTAAGGGATGCAGAAATCAGATTATAAGGAGGATTTTTGTTAACTTTTTATTTTGAAATAATTTTAGACTTGCAGAAAAGTAGCAGGAAGTAATAAATGCTAACTGTGGAAACTTCCCTGGTGGTCCAGTGGTTATGAATCCACCTTCCAATCAGGGGATGTGGGTTCGAGCCCTGGTTGGGGGACTAAGATCCCACATGGTGCGGGACAACTAAGCCCGCGTGCTCTAGAGCCCACGTGCCACAGCTAGAGAGAAGCCTGCGCACCACAGTGAAGAGCCCGTGCACTACAACGAAGATCCTGTGTGCCACAACTAAAGACCTGATGCAGCCAAATAAATAAATTAATTAAATATTTTTAAAAATAAATGATAACTTTGGAGAAGTGGAGAAAGCTGACAGACACTGTCTTAACCAAGACATCATGGTTCACATCCCCAGTAATAAGACATTATCAACATCATAAGCTCCCAGAATGACATACTGAGAAGGACCAAAAATGCACAGCCTCAGTCTGATCAAGAGGAAGCATCAGACAAACCCAAATTGAGGGCCAGTCTACAGAATAGCTGGCCAGTTCTCTTTTAAAATGTCAAAGTCATGTAAGAAAAGGAAAGACAAGAAGCTGTCATAGATGGAGGAGACTCAGGAGATATAAAACCTAAATGCAAAGTGGGATTCTTGGATTGGATCCCAGAATAGAAAAAGAACATTAGTGGAAAAACTGGTCACATCCAAATAAGACACCTGAGTAAATGAGCCCACAGATATGAAAAAAAATATTTAGTGGCCCTTCTCCCAACCACAGGAGAGAAAATGGACTGAGCACAATGAACCTATGAAAGTGCTTATAAATATTTTTATGTTCACTAATGTAAAACAATAAAGACAGCAAACCAAATGAGGATAAAGTTAATGGCATTTCACACATCTTAAATTAGGAATAACAGTGACTATAAAACTAATTCTATTTTCCATCCTTAGTTTGCTAAACATTTTTCAGGATCTCCCTTTCCTGAATGTTCAGTAGATGCTTTGATGTGTGCTTTGCTTTGTAATGATGGCAGCCAAACACAGTCTTTTTCTTTTTTCTAATCTGGTCATCTCTTCCACTGTTTCACAACATTTCATGTGATCACACACAAAAATTAGGAAAATATGAGGTGAACTGGAGGGTATTTGGGGAATGTACTTATGGAGCTTGGTTAAAAAAAAAGAATTATAGTTGTGAGAAAAATACAAAGTATCAAATTTGTATAAAACTTTCAAATAAAACACTTTCAGAAATTTCAATGAGAAAGGTGAGGCTATGTCTTTATAACTCTTTGTCAAGTTTTACGTTTGAAATGGCTACATGAAATTCATCATCAAGACTTTTTAATGATACCCTCTTCAAATTCTTGATAGTCACTACCTGCAAAAAAACTTTTTGCATGCAGGTAACAAAAAAAATCCTTAAACCCATTATTTCACAACCATCCAAAATTTTATGATAGTTTTAACTATATATAAGGGACCTAATGGCTTTTCCTTTTCTCCCATTGACAAATATCATGTTGCTGTGTATTAATGTGAATGGATTTGAGCTTTAACTTTAGCTTATCAAATAGTTTTAAATAATGAAGTTATAATTTGTCGAGTGCCCATGCATTAGAGCTGTCCCCCTGCAGCTAGTTGGATGCCACTAAAAGGGCACAGCAGAGGCAAAATAAACAGAAGGATCCCATCCATATGAAGACAAATGTGCCCCGTGAGCAGGACCCATCCTGCCAGGCATCCCTGGAAAGCACACCCGCTCCCCAGCCCCATCCACTTTTTCAAAAGCGCCATGCACCACCTGTCCACTAGGGGCAGCAGTGCCTCTGCAGCTGCCTGATGGGATGGAGGTGTTAGCAGTTGGGGAGAGAGCCACCCTCTGGCCACGCTCAGTTTCGCAGTGCTGGGGTGAGCACTTGTGTCTTCAGCTCTAGGAACCATGGGGCCACCCTGGAGTCCACTCTGCCCATGCCAACGGTGACTACATCCCTGATGTTACGACTGTCTTCCACGTCAGAGAGCAGTACCAGAGACACACAGTCACTAGAATAACCATAATTTAATTTAGATAGTTCATAAATTCCCTCCCTAATAGCCAAGGTTAAGAGTTTAATTCCTCCCACCATAATGTCAACCCAAGCATCTGCCAGAAACCCTTTATCCACATGCCCTTCCCACTTCCTCCATCTTGTCAAAGCTGGGGTGCATTTCTGGGTCAAACCCAGGTTTCCTTTCTTCCTCTTCCTTAATCCCTCTGAAGCCATAGTGGGCAAGCCGCTACATATGCTCTGCCTCCCAGTTCCCCTCCATTTCCTAGTCCTGACGCTAATGCTGGCTTTTTCTAATTATCTCCAACATGAGTGGCAATTGAGAAAAAGGTATGTAGAAGGAAATTTGCACATCCTGAAATTCTCCTTACTGTCAACTTAGCTGAGAATCAATTACTGTTCACAGACAATTTACAACTGAATAAGTGACTATAATTCAAACACACTTTCTGATCAAGAGCATTTGGAGAAAATTGATGCAGTTTTTTGTGCTTCCCACTTTACTGTCCTACATTTTGCAAGCATTCCATTAATGAAAATGGCTTTAAAACAACAGAATGTCTTCTTTGAAAACATTCTTACAAACTTTCAATCATGTGCCAAGCTTTTGGCCGCTTCTTCAGAGTGTCCTACCCAACCCCCATTTCCCTCACTCTCTCCCCAAAACCTCAGCTTTCAAGTCCTTCAGACGAGTGAGCCCTGGGAGTCAGGTTCAATAGGAATATACTTTTCCAAACACGTGCTTTTCTGGGGGTCAAAAGAGGAATTCATTAAAAACAGCCAACAGTTATTTCCTGTTTATGTCTCCCATTTTGAAGTTCGATGCAATAACTTCTCTCTTTGCTCCAAGGAAACTCAGACCCAGCTTCAGTTCTTCGTGAAAAGTGTTTAATATTTACAATTCTATATACTGTGCAGTTTTGAATAGCAGAATATGGAAATCCTACTTGGCTTTCAGAACAGAGAAGTTTCTTTGTATTTCTCCTAATTAAGTTCAAAAAGAAAGTGCCTGAAGGAGGTGTTGATTGAATCGAGAGGAACTACAAAGGTGAAGAAGCTGAAGTTCACTCTTCGAGACAGAACATCAGTGGACAAGTCACAGTTCAGACTTCAATTTCTTTTACTATGATGGCTTCTCACCCTGGGAAAACCTCCAAGTTCTCCTATCCGGTATCCAGGGAGAAATGGGTCCTTTGTTGGTAAAGCAAAAATTTCATCCCTTGAGAAAACAATGGAATTTGAAAGAAGCAGCACAAAACTGGAGATGAGGAAACCCAGAGTTCCATGCATTCCCAGTCCCTGTACAACCAAAGCTTTTTGTGCCTCAATTTATCTAACTGTCAAATGGAGACAGTGCCACCTGCCTTAACTTTTGGTCCCTGAGGGGCTGAGTGAGACTCATTGAGGCACCATCTCAGAACTTTCTGGGAAAGTAAAAGTGCTGTACTAATGTCAGGTAGTTTGATGTTGATTAACTTTTTATTAAATAAGCAGACCTCTCTGGACCTCTTGAGGTTTGTGGTCCTAATCAATATCTTCGTGTCAGCTTCATGGTCATTTACATATGGATTCGTTGGTTTTACCTAACTATTGGACCAGGTTATGGACAATTCTAGTTTCTCCATAGATGGCAAGAATTTGGGGCAGTATTTTCTCCAGAAGTTTCTTAGCCGTATTAGGATAATGAAGACATCAATATTTGGAATCTTAGATGTCAACTGAGATTCTCGCCAATTTAAGACATTATCTCTCCAAAAGGCAACAATGGTCATAGTAGGATGATGAGATTATGGGCAGAGCTGCCATGTAAGATTGCACAGTGTGTGCACTGCACAAAGGTGCCCAGCCAGAGGGTAAGGTCGGCCTGACATCCACTTTCCTATGTCATTTAATTATGAAGCCATTCACTCAAGATGGTCTGCCTGGGTATATTGCTGTAGAAAAGTCTAATTTGAAAAGACACATGCACCCCAACATAGCAGCACTATTTACAATAGCCAAGACATGGAAGCAACCTAAATACCCATCTACAGATAATGGATAAAGATGATGTGGTTCATATACACAATAGAATATTACTCAGCCATAAAAAAGAATGAAATAATGCTATTTGCAGTAACATAGATGGACCTAGAGATTTACCATACTAAGCGAAGTAAGTCAGACAGAGAAAGACAAATATCATATGATATCACTTATATGTGGAATCTTAGAAAACGATACAAATGAACTTATTTACAAAATAGAAACAGAACAGACATAGAAAGCAAACAGAGGGGGAAGGGGTGGGGGGATAAATTAGGAGCTTGGGATTAAATATACATACTACTGTATATAAAATAGATAACCAACAAGGACCTACTTACTGTATAGCACAGGGACCTATACTCAATATTTTGTAATAACCTATAAGGGAAAAGAACCTAAAAAAGAATGTGTATGCATACATATATCTGAATCACTTTGCTGTACACCTGAAATTAACACAACATCATAAATCAAATATACTTCAATTAAAAGGAAAAAAAAAGATGCTCTGCCTGCCCAGAGAGCCATCTTTTTCCATTCACACAAAGGCTTTATGTAGGCTAGAGGTCTTGACTATGGGTGATTACTTAGATTCTGACAGAAGTTGGGGGAAGAAGTGGAAGTGAGTAGAATTATGGCTTTTCCTTTCTGCCTTTAATCCGGTTCAGCCATGTCTGAGGTCACAGACACCTCCAGTGGCCCTTATTGCCCCTCTTGCCTCCCCCTCACACATTTTTCCTTCTGCAACTTTTTATACCCTCCTCATTCTTCTTTCTCTTCCCTCTCCTCTATCTCTTTCCCTCCCATCTTTTCCTGCCCTTTTCCCTAACTCCCAGGAGGCAGACAGGAGCCATCCCTGTTTTACTGGTCTCCTCCTTGAGCCCTGGTCCACAGCGACACCCCTGTAATCACGTAGGAGTTTCTGCTCGTGGTCAGTTCTCGACACAACTACAAAGTAGTAGATGTCTTGTTTCTTTGTTTTATCCCTTGATCGTCCTGCCTGACACCCATCCCTCCCTGTAAACAGGATCCAGGACCTGCAGACAGACCTGGTGGCCTGTTTAACTCATCTTGTTAATGGCATTGTTAATGATGTTAATGGTCAGCTGTGTTGCCTCAGTCAGACGTGTTGCCATTCAAGAAAAAGGTGCCTGGGATCCTGTGTTTTAGACATAAGGAAAGAATCTCACACGCGAGAATTTGCGGCAGCTCCCTTTGGCTGAGGTGAATCGTGGAGAGGTTTTCTTGAAAGAAGCGCCCCTCAAACATGATCATCTTCCCTTAATACCACTTTTAGGCATTTTTCAGATGGGTTTGAAACAAAATTTCCAGCCTCCATGCCTGCCTCTCTGCCACCTTGCTGCTTATCCATCTGAGATGATCGTCTTTTCTCCAGAGGGCTTCTGTCACACCTTTCTAATTGACTGTCCCCAAAGACGTAACAGCCGCTTCCTTAGCCAGGCTGGTCCAGAATCTCTCCTTGGTGGTGCAGCATCTTCCCTTCCTCACACCCTCACGCCCTCGTGAGCAATCCTAGCCACCCCTGTGGGGTTGATACCACTGAGCACAGGTGACCCTCGAGCCCACTCCTCCAGGCTGGAGGCCTTTCCTAAGCTCCGTGTCTATCGCTGTACACGCTGCCTGTTAGACACGCTCACCCGGTATCCCTTAGACACCTCGAGTCGGCATGTCCCAAACTGAACTGTCATTTCCCCCATCTGCTCCCACACAGACCTATTCCATTTCCCAGTTTGGGGCACAGTTATCCATCAGCGACCCAAGAAGCCAGGAGTCACACCCACAATCATTTCTTCATTTTCTCCTAATTCCTCCCAAATCTGTCCCCTCCTCTTACCCTCACCCTCACCGCCAGTAGGCCACCACCATCTCTTGCCAAGACAGTTCTGCAAAGGCCCCAATTCATGATCCTGTGACTGGTCTCTCCCCTTCTCAAATCACCCTTTACCTGCTGCCAGAATGATTTTTCTAAAGGGCAAAGCAGAGCCTATTATTCCTTTAATAGCACTTCTCAAACTCCTCTGCTTAAGAACTCCTAATGCAAGAAGAGTGAACCAGGTCCCAGGAGGCTTGGGACGGGTCAGAAGAGCAGGATGCAGAAGTCCCCACCCACAATGTGAAGTTTCTTTTTAAGTCGCAATTTTTAACCCTATTTTGGCAGTTTTGCATTCTACTCTATAATGTATCTGTTTTTGTTTTGAAATTAAAATAACATGTCCCCAAATCTTCAAGCAAGGTTGATCCTACAGAAAGGTGCATGTCTAATCCTGTGGCTTCAGGAACCCTCAGGCCCCCTAGTTTGAGAAAGGAAGGTCCTAGCTGGAACATACATTTCTTTGCATGTTATTCGCATGCCTAGTTGACAGTTGTCCATTTGTCTCTGGAGCTCCAGCCCTCCAACCAGCCCCTGAAGTCCAGGCACACTGAACTTCTTGTCATTCTATGACCATCATACTGGTTCCGATCTCAGGACATTTACCTATGCTGTTTCCTCAAAGTAGACTGAACCCCTCCCCCATCAATCCGCTTATCTTCTAGACTCAAGTATCACCTTTCCTGTGAAGCTCTCCATGACGAACCCCAGTAGACCAAGTTAACCATTCCTCCCTTAATGTCACCAAAATCCATACCTTTCACATAGCATAATCTCACTAGGTCTTAATTCTTTGCCCGTGTCTCTCTTCCCTACCGGACTGTGGATTGCTTCAGAGCAGCACCCGTGTCTTATTCTAGTGCTCACCAGGGTTGATTAGGCTGATCTGAATGACCATGGGGATGTCCCCTTCCTCTCTCATTACTTCTTCCATCCCCTCTGTGAAATAGGATGATCCCAGATGGACAAGGGCACTCCAGTCAAGGGTGTATTGCTAGCTTTCTTCTCCTGCTGAATCCTCCAAACAAGCTCTCAAGACCTGACACATAGTAGATTCTCAATGAATATCTATTAAATGTTTGAATGAACCCATGAATCAGCACCATTGTTTTCTCAAATTAAGCTGTATTAGCTTTTCTCAATCTTATCTTCCAGAGAATCCTGATATCTCTGAATCTCCATGATCTAATCATGGGCTGGCACTTACTAGACATTAAATAAATGTATAATAAATGAATGAACAAGTTAAGTAATGTGTGTGCATTTCAGTGTTTCTTTAAAAATACATGCACTCATTTAAATTTTTCACCCAGACACCTGGTGTGTTTACCTACCTGTTAGAAATTGGGTTTTCATTCAGAAGTGGAATCTGACAAATTGGTGATGAGTGAATTTTTTTTTTTTGAAAGTGTTATCTGTGACCAGTGTGACTTTTTTTTTTTTTTTAATTTCAGGCTCCCTTAGGAGTTGAAATTTTGGGTGGCTTTGATCTCTACCATAGCTAATCTAATTTAATGGGTAAGAACTATGATCTATCTCTGTTTATAAGTATAAATGCTCAATAAATGTGACTTTGAAGCATGGCACTACTCTTAAGCATTTGGACAGAGCTAAGTGAAAGTGTTTGTTCCTCCTAGCCCACAGTGAGTGCTCAGTGAATTCTTTGCTCGTCATTTGTTCATTCCCATCAGGATCTGGACATGGAATGTAAGAGGATGATATCCTTACCTTAGCCTCTGTTTGGTTACAACCTGGCTGCCAGGAACTAATAAGATGCATTTTTTTTTTTTTTTTTTTTTTTGGTCAGGCATAAGCCAGTGGATAGAAACTTCAGGCTGGGGATGATTTTGTCTTTACCAAACCCTAGAGCAGTGTTCTTCCTTTTTTTTTTTTTTTTTCCTGATTGAAAACTTCTACCAGTAAAAAAGTTTCGGACCAAACATCCTCAATATCTGCATATTTATTTATTGATAAATTTTGTACATGCATGACCATACTAATGTATCTGTACTTCTATAAAACTCATCCAAATGGTCATCTAAAGGGATAATGTCAAAATGAATAGAAATAGAAGTTATATTTTCTTCCTTCACCCCAATGGATTGTCTCATAACTAGCACACTGGCCGAAGGACTCACCACTTGCTCTGGAAGGCTTGGTGGGAACAAGATTCTCCAGTGTCAGGTCACTGAGTATGTAGGGGCCCACACTGGCTCACTCCCTCCCATTAATCCTATTAAAAGTAACTGGCTTATAAAAAGAAACGAAATTGAGCTATTTGTAATGAGGTGGATAGACCTAGAGTCTGTCATACAGAGTGAAGTAAGTCAGAAAGAGAAAGACAAATACCGTATGCTAACACATATATATGGAATTTAAGGAAAAAAAATGTCATGAAGAACCTAGGGGTAAGACAGGAATAAAGACACAGACCTACTAGAGCATGGACTTGAGGATATGGGGAGGGGGAAGGGTAAGCTGTGACAAAGTGAGAGAGTGGCATGGACATATATACACTACCAAACGTAAAATAGATAGATAGTGGGAAGCAGCCGCATAGCACGGGGAGATCAGCTTGGTGCTTTGTGACCACCTAGAGGGGTGGGATAGGGAGGGTGGGAGGGAGGGAGACGCAAGAGGGAAGAGATATGGGAACATATGTATATGTATAACTGATTCACTTTGTTATATAGCAGAAACTAACACACCATTGTAAAGCAATTATACTCCAATAAAGATGTAAAAAAAAAAGTAACTGGCTTGAAACTTTTCAGAAAAAATTAGAATTCAGTGGTAGAATGATGATTTAAAAGACTTTATTTCCAGCGGAACCAGCTTTTTATGGTCAGCTAAATGCTGTATTTCATTCCAAATGAAAAGAACAAGACTGCCAATTATACTGTAGGATAAAGAGAAAGGCAATAAAGCTGCAGTATATTCTTAAAGCGTGTAAAACATGGTACGGTCAGGAAAAGGAGAGTTTTATCTTGCAAAGTCATAAACACTGAACAAATTAATATTCCACTCCAGGAAATCAGCAGTCATCAACACGGCCCTTTGCAAACTCTTTAAGATTTGTGATAATAACAAGTACTGCAGTGGCACTCAGTGTGATTCTCCACTCTGGCATTTCCCATTACTGTAGCCTAAGGAGGAAGGGGAAAAGACGACAGATATAGATAGATAGATAGGTGGGCAAAACTGAAAACTGTTAAATAAAATGGACTCTAGCCAGCTGAATTAAATAGATGCTTGCTATATTTGCATATTCTCCTTTTCAACTGATATTTTCACTCTGAAAGCTTAGGTTTGCACTAAGTATTCTATACTCTCCCAACCTGCCCCTCATCACCTCTACCCCTACTCTCTTCATTCAGAATAAATCCAGCCTGTGCCCACAAGGTTGCTGACTCTTGATTAAAGGGGACAAATGCAGCCCTTCACTCTACAAATAAAGCATGGGTCATCAGATACCTCTGGCATTAAACCCCATGGATGTGCTCTGAGGACATTTCTCTGGTTGAACTGTTAGAAAGTTTCTGGGGCCCTTTCAGTTCTCACCTTGGTAAATGCTTTGGCCACACAGCATGTGGCTTCTGAGGTGATGTTCTTTGGGACCAACATTGTCTTCTTGGACCTCGCTGGAGTGGGGTATGCTCTGGAGAAGCAGCAGCCCATGCATTGATAGATTGGGGCACCCAACTTGGAGAAGTATTTGTTTTCCTTTAGCTTGCATTCTGGGCAGCCTATCACCAGAAAAAAAGAAAGAAAAAAAAAAGGCAAAGAGTAAAATAATCCAAAAATAATTTTAAAAGAAACTATACATTTTTCCTCATTATGGGACAGCAAATATTCTTTTTATCTGTTGGAAATCAAAAGAAATTAAATGAATAAATAAATATTGGGTTGACCCAAAAGTTCATCGGGTTCTTCTGTAATATGGAAAACCCGGACGAACTTTTCGGCCAACCCAATACTTTTGGGCTGTATGTTCATCTTCAGACACAATATCTATTTGTACCGACTACAGTTATTTTCATGGGAAAACGATTTTTGCAGATATGCATGGGAAATCTCAGTAGCAGTAGTTTCTCTTTCTTTAAGTATGACTTCTCAATTCCAGTGCTGATAGTATGTCTATAGGGAATGCAAAACTTGACAGATGAAAACACCATGCTCATCCAAAAGAAGGATTTTGCCCAGAGGCAAAATATTTTCCCATTTAGAATCTGCTATTGTTTTTGCCCCATAGCAACTCCAAATACTGACAAAGAAAAGCATGTGTCAGAATTAAGAAAGCATGGTGAGTGGCACAGCCTGATATGAGATCAGGCATCTGCACTTGGGAACAGGGGTTAAAATATTATCACTTGTCTAGAGAAAAACCATCACCAATAGTAGCTCACAATTTCATAGCAGATGGAATTATATCAGCTACTATATGAGATTTTTCGGAAAGTACAGCAAAACAAATTTACTGCATAAAATGGTTTTGTTTTCTCACTTGTTAACTGATTTGAAACTGATTTGAAAATTCATCTTCAAAAAGGCAATGTTAAAATCCTCCCAAATCTTCTGGGAGACATGTAAAAAACAGAAAAAAGGCAACTAGCTAGACTGAATAAGGAGCACTTTCTGCTTGTAAAACTCAGATAAAGAATAATCAGGAATCTATTTCAGATGGAAATGTACAGGCTGCTATTTAAATGGACATGTAAGATATTTTCACTGTACATTTTTGGAACCTAGTTTAATTTTATGTTCACAGTCTAAAAGTGCCTAGATAGATATCCAACAGCAAAGATTTATCACATTTGAAAAGGAGGTAGAAATGTAATTAATGGAGTTATTGATGTACATCTAGAAATGTGTGCTTTCTTGTTACTGCAAACCCAAGTTTGGTCACACACCCTGCATTGTAAACTCTCCATCAGGAAAGGAATAGAGAATTTGCAGAAACACAGACAATGTGGCCAGAATGACAGCTGCATATTTTCTGTAGTAATCCATGGCTCTTCTGCAAAACAGACATGGGAAAAAAGTTACTATAAAATTGGCTTAACAGGCATAACAACAACCAGTAATTTTAATAGTAATAGTAATAGTCATCAGTGTCTTGACCCCTCTGCTTATAGCTCCCAATACACTCTAAAGCCATGTATAAAAAAAGCAATTTCTGGGCTTCGCTCGTGGCGCAGTGGTTGAGAGTCCGCCTGCCGATGCAGGGGACACGGGTTCGTGCCCCGGTCCGGGAAGATCCCACATGCCGCGGAGCGGCTGGGCCCGTGAGCCATGGCCGCTGAGCCTGCGCGTCCGGAGCCTGTGCTCCGCAACGGGAGAGACCACAACAGTGAGAGGCCCGCGTACCGCAAAAAAAAAAAAAAAAAAGCAATTTCTCTTTTGGAAAGAGGTAGAGAATTGACTCTTCCTACTTCTCACATCAACCAGTAGAATCAGGTATAATGATAACAACAAGAAGTTCTCTTTTTAAAATCTTAACATCCTGTTAAGAAGCTTTAATGTCCTTATTTATGAAACATGAAATTTCAACTAGATAATATCTAAGGATATCTATATGAGTGGGTGGATGGATGGATACATAGACAGACAGATAGATAGATAAGCTTATATATGATATATAAAATATACAAGCATTTGAGCCCATCCTTCCCATCTCTACATTCCCAGGTGGGAAAACAGAAAGAAAGGATAATATCTCTCCTGCTTTTTATTCACTGTCGGTAGCTGGGCTTTAAGGCTAGTTATCAGTGTGCAAAGTAAATGCTACCCCAGCAATGTGGCAAGAGTAGACAGCAGGTAGTATCAATCAAAGTTCTCCTAAATCCACTTCCTGACTTATTTATACCTGTAGATACAGCTTTACCTAAGCATTCTGAGTACATGAAATCAGGTTATGCAAGGTCAGCTGAGTGATTGAACATTTATCCAGGCATTGACCTCACCGCATTTAAGAACTGGGTTTTATCCCTACATGTTCTAGAAAAATCTCATGTAAGATAAAAGGGACAAAAAATCTTTAATAGATCTTTATTAGAGTATAATTGCTTCACAATACTGTGTTAGTTTCTGTTGTACACCAAAGTGAATTAGCCATATGCATACATATGTCTCCATATCCCCTCCCTCTTGAGCCTCCCTCCCACCTTCCCTATCCCACCCCTCTAGGTCATCGCAAAGCACCGAGCTGATCTCCCTGTGCTATGCTGTTGCTTCCCACTAGCTAACTATTTTACATTCAGTAGTATATACATGTCAATGCTCCTCTCACTTTGCCCCAGCTTCCCCCTCCCACCCCATGTCCTCAAGTCCATTCTCTATGTCTACATCTTTATTCCTGCCCTGCAACTAGGTTCATCAGTACCATTTGTTTTTTTTAGATTCCATATATATGCGTTAACATACGTTATTTGTTTTTCTCTTTCTGACTTCACTCTATATGACAGACTCTAGAACCATCCACCTCACTACAAATAACTCAATTTCGTTTCTTTTTATGGCTGAGTAATATTCCATTGTATATATGTGAAAGGGACAGATTTTTATCCCTATTTTTAAACTGCTTATGTTCAAACCATGAAAGATAACAGAGACAGAGAATTAATTACCAATGAGAAGACAATTCAGAACATTTAAAGAATTAACACCAATTTTACAGAGTCACTTTCATAAAATAGAAGAGAAGGGAACAGTTCCCAACTCAGTTTATGAGGCCAGGATTACCCTGACACCAAAACTAGACAAATACAGAACAAAAAAAAGAAAACAAGAGACTGGTATATCTCATGAAATTAGATGCAAAAATCCAAAACAAAATAATAGCAAATTGAACCCCGTAATGTATAAGAAGAATTATTCAACACAACCAATTGAAAATAATTCACAGTATTCAAGGCTGTTTCAATATTTGAAAATCACTTAATTGTAATCCACTATATCAAAAGAATAAAGAAAAATCATATGATTATATCAATCAACACAGGAAAGCATCCAGTACTCTTTCATGATAAAAACTCTCATCAAACAAGAACCAAAAGGGTTTTCTCAACTTGATAAAGAGCATTTACAAAAACCTACAGATAACATCACACTTAATGGTGAAAAACCAAGGGCTTTCCCCTTCAGATCAGGAACATGGCAAGGATGTCCACTCTCACACTCTTATTCAGTATAGTGCTGGACATTCTGGCCAGCACAATATGGCAAGAAAAAGAAATTAAGGCACACAAATTTAAAATGAAGAAGTAAAACTATCCCTATTTATAGATGATATGATCATCTACATTTAAAAAAAAAAGCAAAACAGGGAACCTACAAAAAATGTTCTGGAACTAATTAGTGAGCTCAGCAAGATTGCATGACAAAAACAACACATAAAAATCAACTACATTTCTATATACTAAAAACAATAATGTGGAAACAAATTAAAAACACAATACTATTTATAATCGCTCCAAAGAAAATAAAATACTTACGTATAAATCTAACAAAATATGGACAGGACTTGTACACTGAAAATTACAAAATACTGATGAAGTAAATTAAAGACCTAAATAAACAGAGAGACATATCATGTGCATGGATTGGAAGACTCAACATGGTAAAGACATCAATTCTCTCCAAATTGATTTCTATGTTTAATGAAATACCTATCAAAATCCTAGCACAGCTTTTGTAGACACAGAGAAGTTTACAACTAGGATCTAGAATAGCTAAAACAATTTTAGAAACAAAGTGGGAGGAACCAGTCTTCCCAGTGTTGTCTTATTCTATAACTACAGTAATAAAACAGCATGATATTAGCAGAGGGATACACAGACCAATGGAACAGAATAGAGAACCAAAAAATATGCCCAGCTGGCTTTTGACAAAGATGCCAAAGCAATTTAACAGAGGATTTCGACTTTTTCAATAATGGCTGCTATAACAATTGGACATCCATAGGCAAAACAAATACAAAAACAGAACAAAACGAACATATAAACAAACACCTTAATGTAAATCTCATATCTTATATGAAAATTAGTTCAAAATGGATCATCGACTTAACTGTAAAATGTGAAACTATAAAATTTTTAGGAAAAAATTGGGAAGGGTGGGCAGGGGCTAGGTGAATAGTTTTTAGAGTTGACAATGAAATACATAAAAGGAAAAAATGATAAATTAGACCTCATCCAAATTATGGGTTAATCCTCAAAGAGGATGAAAATACAAGATACGGACTTAGTGAAAATGTTTGCAAGCCATATGTCTAACAGAGGACTAGTATCTGGAATATATAAAGAACTCTCAAAACTCAATTTAAAAAATCCAGTTGAAAAATGGGCATTGCACTGGAGAAGATATATAGATGGCAAGTAAGCACATTTAATGTATTCTACATCAACCATTAGGGACATGCAAATTAAAACCACAATGAGGTATTATATACCTATCAGCTAGCTAACATAAAAATAACACCAAATGGATGCAGAGAAACAGGATAATTCAGACGTTTCTGGTGGAAATATAAAATGGTACAGCCCTCTGGAAAATAGTTTGGAAGTTTCTTATAAAACTGAACATGTAGTTACCATATAACCCAGTAGTTGTACTTGGGCATTTATCTCAGAGAAATGAAAACTATGTTCAAATAAAACATATATAAAGGGTCATAGCATCTTTATTTATAATAGCCCCAAACTGGAAATGGTCCAAATGCCCAACAACAGAGGAATGGTTGGCTCTGCAAACAATGGTACTTCCAATACCAGATTATATACTATGTAACAAGAAATAGGAACATGTTATTGATACACATGCAACTTGGATGGATCTCAGGGGTATCCTGCTGAGTGAAGGTTGCATTCTGTGTGATTCCATTCATATAACGCTCTTGAATTGATAAAATTATAGAGATGCTACATTAGCAGTTTCAAGGAGTTAGTATGTGGGGAGGAAGTTGAGGGGAGTAAGTAAATGTGGCTATACAAAGATAGAACCGGGAGCCTTGTGGTGATGGAACAGTTCTTTATCTTGATTGTGATAGTGTCACAATCTAACATGGGATGAAATTGCACAGAAACACACACATACACAAAATACTAGTGAAATCCAAATAAACTCTGTGGGTTGTACCAATGTCAATTTCCTGGTTTTCCCCTTGTACTGTAGTTTTGGAAGGTATTATCATTGAGGGAACTAGCTAAAGGATACTCAGGACTTCCCTGTACATTTTTTGGGCCGGGGTGGGGGGGGCGCAACTTCTTCTAAATCTATAATTTATCAAAACCAAAATTTCTTTTAAAAAAATTTCAGAATGAGATTTATAATTCCATGTGATTCAAAACCTGTGGTTATTTTTCACGTAGACGGACATGATAAGACCATGTTTTTGCTAGATGTTTATATCAACCCATGTACCTTGTAAGAATAATTTGTCAGACAGTAGAACCAACAGTTTATAATACAGAAAACAGACTGTTTACGTGTAGGTAAGGCTAAAACATATGTACGTCATTATTTCTACCTGATTTATATACTTATACACAAGTAATTATGGGTTTTATTTATCTTCACCCATAATTAACACTGAATAAATATTGTACTAAGTCAGTGGCTCTCAAAGTGAGATCTGGGGACCCTAAACACTTTTAGTGGGTCTGTGAGGTCAAAATTATTTTCATAATAATACTAAGATGCTGTTTGGATTTTTCACTCTCATCCCCTCATGAGTGTTCAGAGAAATTTTCTAGAGGCTACATGACATGTGATATTGCAACAGATTGAATAAAGAAGCACCTGAGAATGTAGCTGTGTTCTATTAGCCCAGTACTTTTTAAATTTTCAAAAAGAGGGAATTCCCTGGTGGTCCAGCGGTTGGGACTTGACGCTTTCACTGCCATGACCTCAGGTTCAGTCCCTGGTTGGAGAACTGAAGATCCCCACAAGCCTCAGGATGTGGCCAAAAAAAAAAAAAAAAAAAAAAATTGCAAAAAGGTAAAACAATGCCACTCTTCTCACTGACTTTTTTTGTTTTGGAAATTGTCATTTTTTATAAATATATTGTATTTGTGTTAACATGTGATGGGTTTTAAATTGTTGTTTTTAAAGGAATAAATATTTCTGGGAATTCCCTGGCAGTCCAGTGCTTGGTGCTTTCACTGCTGAGGGTCTGGGTTCAATCCCTGGTCAGGGAAATAAGATTCCACAAGCCATGTGGCCAAAAAAAAAAAAAAGAATAAATATTTTAAAACTTTTTCCAACATAATTTCTATATCAGTAACTATTGATAAATATAAATTCATTAAAAATATTCTTTGAGCTCTTCGATAATCTTTAAGATCATAAACAGATTCTAAGAGCTGAAATTTGAGAACCACTTCTTAAGTGATATACAAAGCCACAAGGAAAATTTCAGAATTGAAACTGGTTTCCTTTTTAAATTAGTATCGTTTTTGTGCTTTGATATTGCAGCTCATATATTATGAAAATTCAGCATTATGCAGTGAACAATTATATCAGAATTAATTCAGAGAGAAGCATTTATAACAAGATTGCAGAAAGTGAGAGCATGAAACGGATGCATATTTTAGGATTTGCTTTATGATAAAGTGAAGAGAAGATTGAAAAAGCAGAACCAAAGTCACCATTCCTTTAGCTTTCAATAACAGAAACGGCTTTGTCTTTATTTTAAAAAGAGATGAGATTAACCAAGCAGAAAGGGATTAACCCTCAAATTCTAGGTGTTTCCGAAAACATTTTAATAAATGTTTTCATCAGCCTAATCACCCTTAGGCCTTTCTGTTTTGGAATATGGAAGAAAAACATTAAGACCCAGGGCAGGAACAATAATTATGTTCAGCTGGGATTTATGCTATTTTGCAAAACATGCTCAATCTAAATCAGATGTACTAATCTCAGCCTCTTGGTATTCCGAGTGAGAACACTGCAGGCATCACAGACTCTATATATCCAGCCCTACAGTGCGCCTCCAACACCCACTCAACACACCCTCACCTCCTGCCACCTGCCCCATCAGAATAAAATGAGGCCAAGAAAATGTGTGTATTCTCGACTTGACCTGTAAGGCCTCTCTCCCCCTTCTCAGCCATCCACCTCAGAGTTTTTTAAGGAGCTGCCCAGCCACCAGCTTCATTGTGAAGGTTTCATCCAAGCCCAAAGAGAGAATAAATAACTCTCCACTGCATTTATCCATCACTTTGCTTATAATTCTTAGATGAAGTTCCACAGTCTGTCCTGAACTCTAGCTAGTTATATACCTGTTTGTTTTTCCATCCATGTAAAGCTTCTTAAGCGTAGAAACTGTGCCCCTCTAACCCACCCCCATCCTAGCACAAGGTCTTGCACAGAGTAGATGCAGTTGTGTTGCATCGGGACTTTAGAACAGTAACAGTATCAATCAAAAGTTGCTTATGTAGAGCTGTCATTCATACTGAGAAACAAGATAACTCTTAAATGACAACTTAGAATAAGTGTTTAATAAAATAAAATATTTTCAGATAATAAATTCATTAGAGATGACATATTCTCACTTAGCTATAGAATTTGTAGCTGGCTAATACATAAATGTCTAAGTGTTAAATATGCCACAGGTAAGAGCCATTTTATGCTAAGATATAAAAGTCATAGGAATTCAAAAGAAAACATTAATAGAAAGCATATATAAGAGCTTCAGTGTTTCAACTGGGTATCTGTTACTTTATATCAAACTAGGTATGTGGGCAAATTTATGTTCTTAATATAATAAGACTCTGTAAGGAAAAGATAGCATTCTTAAAAGTATTAAAGAATATTATTGCCATGATTTACTATTATTTTTTTTATTTTTCATAGAAGTATAGTTGATTTACAATGTTAAACTTACTATTATTATTTAATATGTTTGCGTATTATTTATTGTGATTATATACATTAATATATAATTCATGTATTAAATGATTTATATAATAGGTAAATAGCAGTGTACCATACACACACACATATGGACATCAGTATATATCTATATATCTCTCTCTCTACATATCTTGACACACCAAGTACCATACACATACACACCAACCCCATCTATCAAACAGGGTACAAAGATAGACACTACGTTTTGATGTGGGAGTGGCAAAGTCATACTGCAGAATGAATTTAGACTGAGATTTTTTTTCTGGCCCGTTTTGAAAAGTACACCTGCCATAGCAGTGAAAACTTCGGGACAATGAACAATAAGGGGGCTTCTCTTTGCAGCTCCTCTGTTCTGTTTTTATCACAGAAAAAAAGTGTTTATAAGGTAAGGTGCCAGGACTGAGAAATCTATCATCCCAACCTGTCAATCCTATTACTGAAAGGCTTCAAGGCAAATTAAATATACATACACACACATATATGTATGTATGTATATATGTGTACATGCATGTATGTACACAAATATACATATATGTACATATACATATATATATATATATATAAGATTGTTCCAAGAAGACAAGTGTTTGGTACAATGTGACATCCTGGTCTTCATTCACCTGCAAAGATGCTGCCATTGCTCCCCCACTGCCGAAGAGTAAGGTTTTCGATTTTTCTAATGGTGTTGGTAGATGGGGTGACTCACCCATACTCTCCACACCAGGAAGCCCAACTGACTCATAGCACATTTTTGAGATGACTGGCTAGGGTAGAGGCATAATTCTTTGTTAACAAAACAGATTAAATCTAACTGATTTCTAGAGAGTTAACCTAAGGTTTCACTTCATTAGCCCCATCTAGCCCAGCCCCAAACTACCAATAAGAAGAAAAGTAGGCAGCCTTCAGTGAAGGATCACTAATGAAAAGGACCCTTGAAAGCAAAGACTTTAATCCCCAGCACACTGCCTGGCATGAGATAGGTATGTAAGAATTGTTTGTTAAGCAGAGGAGAGGACTGTAAGTTTTAGCATCTTGCCTGGTCCAGCGAATAGCAATAGTTCAGCCTGGATGAGAGATACGAAGGTGGAGCATCGCAAGGATAAGTGGACGTTCAGCACCCTTCATCCTTCATCCCACCACCTCCCATGGAGCCAGTCCCCGAACAGGCTCACCTCCACATCCCACCGAGTGACCACTGATGTCTCCTGCTGGACGAATTTAAAGAGTCTGGGGTCAGTGATCAGGAAACTCAACTTGGAGTAGCCTTGGCTACTAGTTTTCTTTCTTCATGTCCTCTAGTTGCAGCAAGTGGGTTTTTACCCTGTTCTTGTAACATATTCTGAATCCCAGGTCGAGCAGTGAATGTCTTCTGTGATCCCATACTCCAGCCCCCAAGCTCAGTAATCCAACAAGTTCTTAGTTCTTCGAAGTAGACATTCAAATATTGCTCCTAGGCACTAGATTGACCTTGAGACCCAGTATCGCATTCACTGATCGTCGAAGGATGGCTGAGAGAGAAACGGTTAATACTCCCATGATCTGTCTCAAATCCCCTCATCCATTCTTTGATATAGATAATTAATGCTTTCTCTATTTTATGAAAAGATGAGTTTTGGATGATTTGACAGTTCAACATTGTAAAGTGCAAAATTTAAGGTCCAAATTGAACATTTGAAAGATTTAAAGACTTTGAATAAGTACCTGCTACGTGCCAGGCACTGTGCCAAGTATGGGTGACACAAATATGAATAAGTTTCCTGCTCTCTGACCCAGATACAAAGGCAAATGACTGTGAGTGAGAGCAATGAATGCTGTAGTAAAAGCATTCGTAGATGTTGAAACATTTGATAGGCTGGGGACAGGAAAACAGAGAGGTGAAAAACTAATGAGAATAAAGAACACGTATTTCATGGGGAAGAGAAGCACGACGGTAGTAAATATATGTTTTACTGTTTTAACATTTGTACAGGAGCTTTGTGTATTCAGCAGTCCTCATAACTTCCCCAGCCTAATCACAGGGGTTGCAAATAGTGTATCCCCAAAGTGTCCAGAGGAAAATAAGTGATGTCACACAGTTCAGCAGCTGTATTTGGGGTGGGATTTCTGTTTATCAATTACTTAACAGTATTTTTTGGCTTCGCAAAATTCTAAAAGGGAGCCGACTTAATTTTCCAGATGAAATGAAGAGGAAGAGGGAAAAAAGGGGGTCTTAGAGGCAAAAGACATATAAAGTACAACTTGTACAGGTATACTTTGCAAAAAAACAAAAAACCCCAGGGGTTTCCATAAAAACAGACAGAACAAAAGATGACCTATAAATATTTATTTTTTAAAAAGAAAAGGAGCAGGCAGTATTTAGAAGGAAATTGAAGTGCTCATAGGATTATAAAAATTTCAATTCCTTTATGACGATTCTTGTAACAATCATATTTTGAGAAGCTTCTTAACTGACTAAATTTAAGGGGCTTAAAATAAGATGTACACTTTCTGCTTTAATTGTTATTTTAAGGCACTTTACAACGTTAACATAATTACGTAATTAAAATCTTAGTTCTTCTATTACCCTTCTGGTTTTTCTAGCACATCAGCATTTTTTTAATTGTCTGCAAACTAAATCAACAAGAAATTTTGATAGGACAAACTCTATGTACCATAAAATATTGTTTTAAATGAGAACTTCAAATATTTGTAGTTTAAAAATACCCAATTTTTAAAATTAACATTATTGCAGTAATAAATGCTATCAGGAACAAAACATTAAGTAGTGTCAACTTATCACTCAGAAAAGTAAAACATCCAAAGGCCAGAAAAGTTTTATACAGAGCATTATTATAGCAATATAAGAATCATTCTTGTGACTTTAAAAATTTGTGCATTACATTTTGTTTTTTATTTGAGCTGTTTTCGTGCAATCTTTTGACACACCAAGTATCATTTCCATTTAAAAGCACTAGATTATAGAAACATTTAATTTACCTTAAAGTCTCTCAATAATAGAATGGACAGGCTGGGTTTGTAGATTTCTCAAACCCAGCACCTCACATTATAAGCATTTTTTTCTGTGATAAAAACAAAGCAGGAAATTCCCTAGAGGTCCAGTGGTTGGGGCTCCACGTTTCCACTGCAGGGCCCACGGGTTCGATCCCTGGTTGGGGAACTAAGATCCCACGTGCTGCGCGGTGCAGCCAAAAATAAAAATAAATAATAGTTAAAAAAAAAAACAGAGCAGAACTGCAAAGAGAAGCCCCTTATTGTTTATTGCCCCTGTTTTCTCTGCTATGGCAGGTGTACTTACCAAAGATGGCCACAAAAATATTCTCAGCCTACATTCACTCTGCAGTATGACCTTGCCACTTCCATATGGAAAAGTGGTGTGTCTGTCTTTGTATCCCGTTGACCTAGGGGGGCCCTATGACTACTTACACCAATAGAATAAGGCAGTCATGAGAGTGTCCCTTACACCAATACAACTCTGGGCCAGTCGTGGGAGTAGCCCTGCACTGACCTGGCAGTTTCTGCTTCCTGTGTCTTAGAAGCCAGTTGCTGTGTAAGAAGTGCTACTAGTCTGAGACCACCACACAATAAGAAGGCTATAAGCCACGTGGACCGGCCCTGGAGAACGAGATGCCACACAGAGAAAGAGAAAGAGGCCAAGAAATAATGAGTGAAGAAGCCATTTGGATGACCAGCCCAGTCGAGCCTTCAGATGACTCCAGCCCCAGCCAATATCTGATCACAAATGCATGAGAAATCCAAGTTAAGAACGGCCCAGTTGAGCCCAATCCACCTGCAGGGCCTTGAGAGATAATTATAACTTCTTGTTTTACCCACTAAGCTTTTCAGTACTTTGATGCACAGTAATAGATAACTGGAACAACCACTGTCTCTTATAACAAAAATTTCTCCTCCAGGGTTTGAGATATGGGACGCCAGTCTTGTCTCTCCACTTTCTTCCGGTACTTTTCCTCTGTGGGGTGTGATTTATATAACACAGATTCAGTTAATCTATTAGGGAAAATCTAACAAAGTGTGAAAAAAAATTCCGAGTTAGCATTGCCCACAGTATCTGCCATACTGAATTTGGTAATAATAACTTCTACATTAAAAAGAATACCAACCATTAATTGAGCACTTGTGTGTGCTAGGTATTCTTTTGAGCACCTTGAACACATAAATATATTCAATACTCGTGACAACCCTGTGAGGTATTCTTCTCATTTTGGCAGATAAAAGAATTCCAGAGGCAAAGTAACCTATACAAAGTCACAAAATTCACCACTGGCAGACCTAAGATTTTATCTTCTTCTTTTTTTTTTTTTTTTTCCGGTACGCGGGCCTCTCACTTCTGCGGGCTCTCCCATTGCGGAGCACAGGCTCCGGACGTGCAGGCTCAGCGGCCATGGCTCACGGGCCCAGCCACTCCGCGGCATATGGGATCCTCCCGGACCGGGGCACGAACCCGTGTCCCCTGCATCGGCAGGTGAACTCTCAACCACTGCGCCACCAGGGAAGCCCAGACCTAAGATTTTAGAATGTCTCTTTACAACTCCAAGCTCTGAACCGCATTTTACTACACTGCCTTCAAAACTTTATATTTCACAATGAACTTCTTAAATGTTTTTTTTTCAGGTGGTATATCCCTAAATAGAATGCTGACATCTTTTTTTTTTAGAGTAATATTATGTTATACCAGCTCAAATATAACTTTCTCGTGTAATTTTTTATTTTGCATATTTATCTGACTTCACCTTCTTCAGAACAGCCTTAAGAAAGACATTTCATTCATATAAAGAGGCACTTTACACCTGACCAAGGCATGAGGACTAGTGTCTGATTGGCGGGGAGTGACTGGCGGGGGCCAAGCATTGGCTTTCATATCCATTTCCCTTGTTTGATTCTCTTTACACTTCTTTGGGGAAAGCACTACTATGTCACCTATCTCGTAGACTAGAAAACTACACTTGAGAGAGGTAAAAGGATTTGCCAAAGTCAACTGGAAAGTGGTCTGATCCTAAGATAGTACCCTTTCACCTATACTACCTTTATAGCCTAGAAACACACAGTTAATCCATTCTCTTTAGGGCGTTGATTTAAGCATGGATCATGATGTTACTGTTGTCTTTTCAAATTCAGTTCATAATATTGCCCTTGATTCTGCTCCCGCTCTGGCCTAAGCGCCCTCTTCTCTCTCTCCTCCTCCTACCCCAGTGCACAGCGGATGCTAGAGCATTTCTATAATGTCATCTCTGAGTCTGATGAATCAAGAAATTACTGGATTATTTTGTGCAACATTATGATGGGGAATGCTGAAATGTTACACACCAAAACCAGAATTTGCAAGGACCATAAGTTGATAGCAAACTACTCTGGGATTCACAATCTATAAAAATGGAAGTAAGGTGC
The DNA here is from genome assembly GCF_949774975.1 of Lagenorhynchus albirostris. Classification (NCBI taxonomy): domain Eukaryota; kingdom Metazoa; phylum Chordata; class Mammalia; order Artiodactyla; family Delphinidae; genus Lagenorhynchus; species Lagenorhynchus albirostris. The sequence continues at coordinate 68,220,709 of NC_083106.1, read as the reverse complement.
TACAGGTCATGCTGTTCTCAATGGAAATATCAGCTGATTCCTGTACATTTTCTCTTTGTGAAAGCTGATTATCTTGATCTACTTTTGAACAAAATGCACATATTACGTTCTAATTTTACTATTTCTGTTTCCTAGCTCTTACTTTGAGTTTTCATGTAAATTTGAGAAATGTACAAGGAAACTGAGAAGCTGTTCTGGAATATAATAAATTGCTTTTCTAACACTTCACATGCTACCTTTTTCAGCAAGAAATGGTGAGAAATATGACTCAAAATTTCAACGACTCTGTTACTGCAAAAAAAAAAAAAAGAAAGAAAGAACAGAAACCAAAACCAAAGTTAAAGAAATGAAATGAAGACACATAAACTTTTCATAAATGGTGGTTATTCTTATCATTTAAAAATAATTCAAAACTATAGCAAAGTATTACAATCAATTTGGATGACCAATATTTTGAATAATTGAGTTGATGTTAAGTAATTATTTAAAAGATATCTCCAGAAACTTAAGAATATTCCTCTGTTCTAATATAAAACATCTTCTTTTTTGATTGAGGAGAAGATTGTAGAGCTTAGGAAACAATAGTTCCCATGAAAGTGAAATGGAGCTTCAGTATTCCTGAGGACCCATGTAGTGTGAGTTCATAATTCTTCCATGTACCCAAATCTTGTATCCTCAACATTAATAAGGAGGGACAAAGGAGCACTTTTATTTTCTAGTCCTAATTTCCTAACCAGCTGCCATTCCAAGCAGCACTGACGCAAATATAACTAAAGTTAGCAAACATTTCTAGAAACTGTCTGTGGAACAAACCAATTAGATTTAGCCAAGTGATGTAGAATTGCAAGGTCCATCAGTAATAGTGAGAAATACTACCGACTCTTATTTTTGTGGCATTCTATGAAAGAGGAAAAAGGAAACAATGTTGTTCAAGACATTTCAGTGTTACAATTCAAGTCTACCCAAGAGGGTCTATTCAAAAAATATCAAGCTATGGTCATTCCGCTGAACAGGTGAGCTGCTTTACCATTGACCAGTTTGAAGATGTAGTTATGTGTCATTTAAAAACTGATGACAAAACAATATCAGCAACTTACATGTCTCCTCCCTGCTCTTCCTGACCCCTGGAAGCCACTCCAAAGAATGCCTTTCAAATGACATCCAATATTTCTTGAGAAAACTTTTTAGTTACTGACAGGCACTCACACATCACAGCAGGAGACAGTTGGTTTCTGGCTTCAGTTAAATAACATCTTAGCCTGTGATCACAGACCACAATTTTGCAGACTTCCTCCCAATTCAATCATGAGTGCTGAAAAGAGAATGTGTAAATGCCTGTCTTCTTACTAAGGTTTATGCACAACCAGCTCCCTTGTATTCTCAAATATTTTACTCTTCAATTAAAATCCCCCAAATTATTTCATTCATATTACCTTCCTCTGGATTTTTTGCAGGATGTGGGCAGGGCAGTTGACTGTGGATCTGAAGAGGGATTTTAGCTTCGTCTTGTGATTTCTCAGTAACTGCTCTTAATAAAGTCCTCACCTGTCTTATATACCAGCAGAGTAATAAAAACTGCATGTTCCCACCTGCATCTAAGTCCAGGGATCAACAGTAAATTCCATCCAATGATTGAATGGTACTTTGTGTAATTACCATGACATCAATTTGATCTTATCTCATTTCAGCCCTTCGATCATTTTTTGTTTTGAGCCATTTCCAGGTGGTGTTGACTGCAAGGTCAGCCTATGAAACAAGAGTACGCTGTTATTTTCTACATAATTTTATCAAGACTTATACACAACATCCTGAAAGTTGACACTTTCCTATAAACAGGATCCTACAAGCATTACATTTAATTAGCTAAGTACCTGATGTTTACTTAAAACAGAAGAGCTGTAAATTTCAGATGCTAGATATAGAGCATTTCTAAGCTTACAACATTACTCCAGTAGAAAACAGAAAAATAAAACACACACCTATTTAGACTTTTCTAAAATTAAATGTGCATCTGGCTTTAATAAGGATGCATGGAGAAGGCATGAGGCAATGCTGAGAAGGACTGATTGGTTCTCAATATTTGTGCCTTTCCCCCCCTCATTTCACTTTTGTAAAACTCAGTTTCTTCCTAAACAGAAATTACATATGTTATGGCTTGCCAGCTGAGGAACGCTTAGCTCCAAGATTCCCAGTACATTGTCTTCCTAAAACCCACCAAGCACTTCAGGCTATGGCTGTGGCTGCGTCTATCCTGCTTTTAGGGTTGTGATCCTAAAATAGTTCAAGACTCCATTCATTGAAGGAAGAGGGACCCCTTCCAGGGCCCAAGAGTGAGCACTTGTCTAACACTCAAAAATGAATTGTCCCAGGAGACACACATGCTGACAAGCAAGAGACTTTCCTGGGAAGGGGCACCCAGGCAGAGAGCAGCAGGGTAAGGGAGCCCATGAGAACTGCTCTGCCATGTGGCTCGCAGACTCAGGTTTTATGGTGATGGGGTTAGTTCCAGGTTGTCTCTGGCCAATCACTCTGACTTCCTGATGGCACACGCATGGCTCAAGACTGATTTCAGCAAGAAGGGTTCTAGGGAGGTTGGTAGGACAATGGACTGGCGTCTCCTCTCTCCTTTTGACCTTTTGTAACGGAGAAGAACAAAAATCTGACCCCATGTTGGATCTGTTTCTTTTACTTTAACCTTTGTTTTCCGTTGCTTTTGTTACTATAATCACCAAAAGGATACTGTCTATAGCTATAAGCATACATAATGGCATGCCTTGGGGAACGCTGCCACTCTGCCTGAATGTTAAACTAAAGTGCCTTTGTTCAGCTCACAGGGAAACATCCTGACCCTGCCCACCTGAGATCACACAACGGCTTAGGCCAAAATGGCTTCTCTTATGTCAAGAAAGCCATTCCTGGTTCTCTTTCTCTGGGGACTCCATAACTTATCTGCTTACACGATTGAAACAGGAGGGAAGGGGGCGGGGCACCACCCTTAAAAGAATGACCTAGGGCTTCCCTGGTGGTGCAGTGGTTGAGAGTCTGCCTGCCGATGCAGGGGACACAGGTTCATGCCCTGGTCTGGGAAGATCCCACATGCCGCGGAGCAGCTAGGCCCGTGAGCCATGGCCACTGAGCCTGCGCGTCCGGAGCCTGTGCTCCGCAGCGGGAGAGGCCACAACAGTGAGAGGCCTGCGTACCGCAAAAAAAAAAAAAAAAAAAAAATGACTTAGTTTGAGGACACAACGTAAACTGATTAGAACCAAGTAGGTGCAAGATGGCAGACGGATGAGTCGACTTCCACTAGACCTTGAGCCTCAGTATATGTTCATTGTAACACATCAGCAAGCTAAATGACACACCCACAGGAGCCATGACAGTTCCAAGTCTGACCATAAGGTCAAAGAGTGGGTGGTAACCCAATTCTTCGAAATCCCCACCCCTTCCCCAAAATAGTTGGAATACTCCTCCCACTTAGTAGCCTGTGAAGTTACCCAGCCCTATAAAAACTGACAACCCCATACCCTGGGACTGCTCTTGCCTTCTGAGATGGCCCACACTCTGTCTGTGGAGTGTGTTTCTCTCTAAATAAATCCACTTCTTACCTATCACTTTGTCTCTCACTGAATTCTTTCTGCGATGAGACATCAAGAACCTGAGCTTCATTAAGTCCTGAGACCAGGTGTGTGATCTCAGTTAAAAGAACATGGGTTCAAGTCCCAGTGTGTGGGTTCAAGTCCCAGTCGGAGTTACGCGGTTTCAGGATGACAAGGCAAATAGCCACCTTTACTAGGCAAAGTCCTGAAAGCATGTCATGGTACAGAGGAGATGTCAGGAACATCTTTGCATAGCGGTATGACACAGTGAAGTACATACCAGCTATGCTAAATGCATGGATTTTTCCTAATGACGTTTTGTCATTTACATACTGAATTCTTTTTCAACATAACCCCCTTTGTAAATGTTTCATATGATTAGTTGATTTGTTTTATAAAACATAATTTGATCTTTCTGATAGCAAAGTATGATTATCACAAACATTATGCTGTAATCAGAAGAACAGCTGAGGTATGTAAAATGCTTGCTTTTTCAAGTAGCTTTTGCTTCATATAATTCCAAATACAATTCCAAAGATATATTACGTGATTTTAAGTTTTGAAGCAATACAAGAGTATTTCCAATGAAAAGTAAGTCTTCCTCCTACCCCAAAATCCTCACTCCCATTCTCAAAGGTATCCATTTTTAACAATTTCTTAATGTTTCCAGAAATTATCTGTGTATATAAACACATTTTCTGGGGTTTTGCTATATCCAAACAAACATACACATTGTTTAGTGTCCTACCTTCCTTTTTCTTTTTAAATCTAACAGTGTATCTTGGTGGTTTTTTCCATATCCATATATTATGCAGATCTAGCCATGCTTTTAAAATAGTACAGTAGCAGGAGTAGCCACACTGAAGCGGATGACCGGAGCCATAAGAATCTGTAGCTGGTCACAATGGGAAGCAAAGGAGGGTTCGTCCCGCTTGGGCTCCTGTTCATCCTGGCTGTCCTCTGCCATGTAGGTCACAGCCTGGAGTGCTACAGCTGTATTAACCCAGCTAATGGCTGCACTACGGTCGTCAGTTGTTCACATAATCAAGATACTTGTTTCATCGTTAAAGCCATGCCACCAAAAACTTACTACCAGTGTTGGATGTTTGACCGCTGCAGTTTCGAAGCCATTGCAAAAGCCTTAGGGGAGAAGGAGCTTCAGTACCGCTGCTGCCAGGAGAACCTGTGTAACAAAAGTGATGGGACGAGTATATCAGGGAAAACAGCTCTGCTGGGCATCCTGCTGCTGGTGGCAGTCTGGCGCTTTTTTCTCTAAATCTACACCAGGAGGGCTTCTCCTAAATCTCCTGTTTCTGTATATGCCTTATTTCCTGTGCGGCTGCATTCCAAAGGCTTTATATTTTCCAACTGGATCCTGTTGGGAAAGACTAAAACTAGCTTGAGCAACTCAGATAAGAGAGAGGAACTCAGAGAGATGCTGAAGACCAGTCCTAATAGCAGAGAAGACCTGTGTGAGGGAAAAAGTTTGAGAGAAGCGCATGTGATTTGAGGAAGGTTGCATGCTTCTTACTCTGAGCTCGAGCAGATTCTCTGCGATCCTCAGTTATTTCCCTCTGGTTCCTTGGATGTAGTTAATGTGATCAGTACTTTTTTGGGAGACTGGGGCAGGGGGCTCCTTTTCAACAGTCTCTCTCGCAAGGCATGCTTTTTTCTCGCTTTTCATGGCCCCTGTATTGCCAGGTAGGCATGATGCATGTTCCAGGTGTGGGCTTGTCAGGGACAGAGATTCTTAACGACTGTTGTATTCTCAGTTAGAAGGTGTCTGGCTGGGAAGGAGGTAAGCTTTCCAGATGGCAGGGCACGGAAGCACAAGGTTTGCCTTTAGAGAGGTGCCAGAGGCTGAAATCTGACTTTTCCTCTGTCCTTAAATTTTGTATTGGCTTTGCTGTCTTCCGCTAGAAAAACTCAGTAGCATAAATTAATGGTGTGTTAAACCTGTCCCTCCCACTCCCCGCCTTTTTTACTGGAATGGTAGGCTGTCTTAGCTTTGTCACACACAGTTAAAAACTAAACATTTGAATATTCTATGTTACATGTGACTTGCAGTTATTAAGTGTGCTTATTTTATTTTATTATTTTTTCTTTATTGGGGTATAATTGCTTTACAATGGTGTGTTAGTTTCTGCTTTATAACAAAGTGAATCAGTTATACATATACATATGTTCCCATATCTCTTCCCTCTTGCGTCTCCCTCCCTCCCACCCTCTCTATCCCACCCCTCCAGGCGGTCACAAAGCACCGAGCTGATATCCCTGTGCTATGCTTATTTTAAATGCTACTGGTAAAACTCTTCATATGTGTACGTATAATGCATGAATGGAACAGAAGGAGCCTTTGAGGTTGTGATTTGAGATTTCCAAATGACATCATGAACAGTAACAGGTCTGCGGGGATGTGTTTTACCTGCCGACATCCAGCCTGTTGGCTCCTAGCTGAGTCAGCACAGATAATGTAAAGTACACTTGCAAGGGCCATTAGCATGCTGAGGCTTTCAGAAGCGCTACCAGTTTCCTAAAAATGATATACCTTTTCCGGAGGGCAAAGGTTTGCCTTTTTCTTGTGGATACTGGTGAATAATTTAAGATCCAGTAGACTTAATGCCATTTGTATGCTTACAATCTTGGCTGTATTTGACAGCATAGCCCGCCTTTTGCTGATGAAAGTGGAATTTCTTGATTAACATTAAAAAAAAAAACTTGATTATGTGATCTGTTGGACAAACCAGAATGAATCTCATCAAATACAAAAAAAAAGAAAAAAAAGTACAAAGTATTATGAATCATTAATTACTTAACCAGCCCTCTATTAATGATTATTTGGATTATATCCAGGTTTTTCCTACTATTACAAACAGTGCTCTAATTATCATCCTTGTTCTGGTTACGTGTACAATTATACTTCTAGGATACGCTTTTAGAAGTAGAATTGCTGGATCAGATTATGAATATTTTAAACTTGTATAGAGATTGTTCAAGCCCTCTTCTCCACACCCCCCAAAACTGATGTCATGAAATAAGTTAATTTTTGTGAAACAGGTGAAATAGAGTATCTTATTTTCATTTGCATTTATATAATTCTGAGCAAAGTTGGACATCACTTCATAAATTATAGGTCATTTATGGATTATTTGTCCATAACTGCCTCTTCAAAAATATTTCTCAAGTTGTTAATTTTATCTTTAATTTTAAGCTTAACTTTTGACTCTTTTATGATATTTTTTACCATACAATAATTCTTAGGTAGTCAAATATATCTATCTTTAACTTTTTGACTTGTTGGTTTTATGTCATGCCAATGATACTAAATAGAAGTATTTGTATTTTATTCTAGGGTGTATACAGCTTTATTTATTTTCAATTTAGATCTTTAATTCATCTGTAATTTATCTGGGGTTGATGAGTGAAGTAGAAATCCAGCCTCTTTTTAAATCTAAACGACAAGCCAGTTATAATACCAGGTAGGGACTAATCAATCCTTTTTGTCTCGACTAATCTGAAATGCTCCTAAATATTTTGTGGTCTAGTTTTGGGTTCTCTATTATGATTCATATTAATAAAAAAATGTTCAACAAATGATAATAAATGTTTTAAATTTGTTAAGATCATTAAGTATTAGATTTAATTATTTAGTGTCTATCAAGTGTATCAATCAAAGTGCATCACCAAAGAGAAATTATTGAGGTATAGTTGATTTACAATGCTGTGTTAGTTTCAGGTGTACAGCAAAGTGATTCAGTTTTTTATATATATATATATATTCTTTTTCATATTCTTTTTCATTATAGGTTATTACAAGATATTGAATATAGTTTCCTGTGTTATACAGTACATCCTTGTGGTTTATCTATTTTTTATATAGTAGTTTGTATCTGTTAATCCCAAACTCCAAATTTATCCCTCTCCCCACCGCTTTCCCCTGTGGGAACCATAGGTTTGTTTTCTATGTCTCTGAGTCTGTTTCTGCACAATACTGTAAAGCAACCATACTTCAATTTTTAAAAAATGATTACCACAGTGAATTTAGTTAACATCAAAAAAGAGAGAGAAATTAGACATAAATCATATCCTTAAATTGCTAACACTCTTGTCACTATAAATAGAAGTATTGGGATTTTCCCTCAACATTCTTTTTGACTCGTCATGAGATTACTGAAACGGAACTCGGATTTCCTAACCTCCACTCAACTCTTTAATGTTGTGTAGCTCTGTTTCTAAATCAGATTTATCAGGCTGTTTGTTTAAAGACAGATTCTTGGGTCCCATCTGGGACCTACTGGATCAAAACCACTGTCAGATGAGCTGAGAAATTTGCATTTTACATACCAAAGCTTACAAACCATGACTGTGCAGCATTGTTTAGTAAGCCAGCAATGTAGTTAAGGAAGCAATACGGTGTGGTGTCATCTTCAGCTGCCCCTGCAGCACAACTAAATTGAAAATGGTAAAGTCATTTGTTCAGCTCTGTGAGCCTCTACTTTCCACAAACAGCTGGAACCCCCAGCACCAGGAATCTGAGATAAAGATAGCCCAAAGCACCGAACAACTCTCCCGTGGTCACAGACACAAATGCAGGCAGCAGTTTCTCGGTTGAGATAAGGTTTTTGATCAGCAGCAGCAGGTAAGATGACTGACAGCTTGAAAGAACAACCTGAGACGTGATGTCTAACACACGTGGCGGCAGCTAACTCACCCCAGAAGTGATGGACAAGAAGCAGGCCGACTTGACACAGGCAAATCCACCAAGAATATTCTCTACTATTTCGGTCAAAGCAGCGTGGCCTAATCAGTAATGCAAACATCCTGTTTCCCAGGCTAACAACCTCTGTCCCTGGAACCCTCAGAGGGTTAGAGATAAAGAAACTGCTGCTCCAATTATGCATAATCTTCCTCTAGTCTGAAATGTCAACAGAGAAGGCAAATAAGGCTGCAGAGAAAAGGAGGAAAATCTCACAGGGGAAAAGTAATTTGTTTAACGTTTTCCCATTTCCTTTTGTTTTGCACATGTCTCCTCCCACATCCATTTCAGAAGGCTTTCAGTTATGGGCTATCAATGAAAGGAGAAATCGGTTTTGTGCAAAAATCAAAAAAGAAGCAATTGTATTGATAGAGTGGTTTGTTTAGATTTATAGTGCAGTAGGAGAGAGAAAAATGAAGCCCAAACGACTTCCTACCCTAATTTTGCAGAAGTCTTAGGAGACATTAGATGTGATATGGGTTTGCCTAAAGCATCTCTATCCTAAAGGGCTTGGCTATTTTGCTGTGAGAGGTGAGGGTGCTACATTCAGAAAACTGTATTTTCCCTCTGTGTCTGTATAAATGGCCATGTGCAGCTTTAGAGACAGTGAAGAAATTGGTGGGAGGGAATCACAGCCGCTTTTATTAAGGAAAAAGGATTTCCTTTGCATGATGCTTTCAATGTGGCTCAGAGGAGCCCCAGGAATCCTTCAAGAAGGAGAAGCCAGCAGTGCCGGCTGTCCTGGTCCAAAATCTTGGCTGCAGTTCAACGGCAAGTATGTTTAAGGGGCAAGAGGGAGACCTTGTCACAAACATTATCCTGACGCCCTCTCACCACATACCCAGCCATTCCCCACCCCCGAGCTCTAGCTGAACTGGAGGGTGGAAGGATTCTGTCTCAGCTCAGCGTCTAAATACTGCCTAAGCCTCACCTGGGCCGATTGAGTCCCAGTCGCTGTGCAGATGGTGGGAGACTGCCCCTCACCACCGATCCTAACTCTCCAGCCTGGAGAGGCAGCATGAATCAGCCACTACCCACCAGCCCTTCCCCACACCCACCTATTTCCTATACTCACACCTCCAGGAAAAATGCACTGTCTGGGATTCGGGGGCCAAAGGGGAACAGGGTGTCAGGGCTCCCCCCAGTTCATTTCTCTCTATGCCTGAGCAGATTCCATAGGGAGTTGTTTTAACTTGCATCACTCTGTAAAACATTAAAGCTGGGTTTCAGGGGAAAAAAGGAGAAAGAGAAAGAAGAGGAAGAGTGGGATATAAAGAATTTGTATATACCTGAAAATTGCCAGATGAATAGACCACCATAAAATATTGCATGACGGTAGAGATGGCGGAAACCAGCACAGAGGGTGATGTTTAAAGTTCAGAGAACTGAGACAACACAATCGTTACTGAGTATGTGGCCCCCTCTCTCTACCCCCAAATACTGTATTTTTTTTTAGTTAATTTTGTTTTGAAAATTATCTATATCCTTTGAGATAGAGACATTCTGGATGGGGTCCCAGAAATAGGGTTGGAAGCTCTGGTCTCGGCACAAGGCATTCAAAACTCATCCTCTCTCATAGTTTCACTTGAAATCTCTGTTCCAGAACTGACCTCTCCCCTGACCTTCACACCAGTGTCTTGGTTCAGTGCACTAATTATCTGTGTAACCAATTACCCCAAACTTTGCAGCTTGAAACAACAAACATTTCTTACCTCACAGAGTTTCTGAGGGTCAGAAATCTGCAAGCATCTTAGTTGGGTGGATCTGAATCGAGATCTCTCCTGAGATCGCAGCCAAGCTCTCAGATGGGGCAGCAGTCATCTCAAAGCTCAATTAGGGCAGAGCACCCATTTCCAAACTCACTCACTTGGTTGCTGCCAAGCCTCGGTTCCTCACTACCTTTTGTTCAGACAGGATACTTATCACACGGGCCTCTCCATAGGACTGCTAACAGCATAACAACATGATAGGGGGTGGGAATGAGGGGAAGCGGGGAGGGAGAGGAGGCACCCAAAACATCCACTGGATCCCTTATTCATTATTAGTGGGAATACCAATGGTATTATCACTTTAGAAAACAGTTTGTTGGTTTCTTGTAACATTAAATATATATTTATGTTGCGATCCAGCAATCTCTCTCTGAGGTATTTATCCAAGAGAAGTTAAAACTTATGTCCATGCAAAGACCTGCAGGTGAAAGTTTATAATACCTTTAAGCATAATAGCCAAAAGCTAAAAATATCAATAATTCAATTGTTCTTCAAAGTATGATACCTCCATACATAGGGATGCTCTTCAGCAATAAAAGGAAACAAACTGGGCTTCCCTGGTGGCTCAGTGGTTGAGAATCCACCTGCCAGTGCAGGGGACACGGTTCGATCCCTGGTCCAGGTAGATCCCACATGCTGCAGAACAACTAAGCCTGTGCGCCACAACTACTGAGCCTGTGATCTAGAGCTCATGAGCTACAACTACTGAGCCTGCATGATGCAACTACTGAAGCCCATGTGCCTAGAGCCCGTGCTCCACAGCAAGAGAAGCCACCACAGTAAGAAGCCACACACCGCAACGAAGAGCAGCCCCGGCTCGCCACAACTAGAGAAAGCCCACGTGCAGCAATGAGGACCCAACACAGCGAACAATAAATAAATAAAATAAATTAATTTAAAAAACAAAAGAAACAAACTACTGGTACCTGCAACACAGGAGTGAATCTCAAAAATCATCATGCTAAGTAAGGAAGTCAGGCACCAAAGGCTATACACGATATGATTCCATCTGTATCATTCTGGAAAAGGCAAAACTATAGGGACAGAGATCGGATAAGAGTTTTGGAAATGGGGTGAGGGGGTTGACTCCAAAGAGACACAGAGAAAATTCTCTGAGTGTAGTGGTAGTTACATGACTGTATACTTTTGTTACTTATACCATACAACTGGAAAGGATGGATTTTTACTGTATGTGAGTTATACATCACTAAACCTGACTTTAAAAAATAATAAAAATAGGGACTTCCCTGGCCGTCCAATGGTTGGGACTCTGCGCTTCCACTGCAGGGGGCACGGGTTCAATCCCTGGTCAGGGAACTAAGATCCCACAAGCCACAGGGTGTGGCCAAAAATAAGTAAATAAATAAGGTGGGAAGGGCAAGGGTAAATGCATGGAAGTATGACAGCATGGTGCACACAAGAAGGAGACAGTTCACTATTACAAGGGCATAACATTCAAAGCAAGGAGTGCAAGTAACAGAGTCCTGAGCTTTTCCCTTATGTGTCCAGCTTTCACCTCAGACTCAATATATCCAACACCAAAGCCCCCATCCCTCTGTCCTGGAAAAGTACCATCTTGCCTGTTGAGGATGTCATTTTCCTAGTCACTGAAACTCCAAAAAACTCTCAACTTCTCCCTTTACCTGTCCTATCAAATCCATGCTACTCTCTTGCAATGCCGTGGTTGTTGTGCTTTTGGTGGTGGCAGCAGTGGTACAATGATGACAGTCAGGGTTTTCCACTTCTCTCATGTACCATTTTTTTCTTACCCCACTGCTCTCATAATAGTTCAGACCTCTATTTCTTCTCACCAGGACTGGAACATGGCGGTCCACGAACGAGTCTTTGTGCATCTGGTCACCCACCTTTTTGCCAGATGAGTCTTCTGAAAATACCAACCTCATCCCACCACGTCCTAATCAAAAATCAATTCAAGGTCCTTGTCAATGAAAAGACTCTCTCCCCTTGATCCTAATTTACTTTTCAAGTTTATTCCTCAATCCACCCAGGTCAACAACCTGCTTCAGAGCCAGCCAACTTGAGTTCATTTCCACCTGTGTGCATTTTTGTCAGGACAGATCTTACAGTTCTGACTGAGTTGCCCTCTCCTGCCCTCTCCATGTATTTAAGTCCTCCTCTTTCCCCATGACTCAGCACAAGTCCTATCTCCCCACTCTCCCCTCTCGCACTCGGCAGGATGCTTCAAGTCACGCTTGCTTCCTTTTCTGAACTCTGCAACAATGATTGTTCCCACCTATCAGGAGGTTTAGTGGTTTTATTGATAACGGTATTTCTACAGCCCTTGGAAGATTTCAAAGCACCTTCCTTTTCATCATCCAGTTTGAGGTCTTCTCAACAAATCTGGGAGATTATTCTTATTTCAAAGATAAAAAATCCGAGGCTTTATAATGCATGGTGATTTGCCTTAAGGTCACACAGCTAAGAAGAAGATTTTCAATACATTTTTTTATATAAATTTATTTATTTTATTTATTTATTTTTGGCTGCGTTGGGTCTTCGTTGCTGTGTGCAGGCTTTCTCTAGTTGCGGTGAGCAAGGGCTACTCTTCTTTGCAGTGTGCGGGCTTCTCATTGCGGTGGCTTCTCTTGTTGTGGAGCACAGGCTCTAGGCGCTTGGGCTTCAGTAGCTGTGGTGCGCGGGATTCAGTAGTTGTGGCTTGAGGGCTCTAGAGTGCAGGCTCAGTAGTTGTGGTGCACGGGATTAGTTGCTCCATGGCATGTGGGATCTTCCTGGACCAGGTCTCGAACCCGTGTCCCCTGTATTGGCAGGTGGATTCTTAACCACTGTGCCACCAGGGAAGCCCCTCAATACATTTTTTAAAGGAACAAATGAAGACAGAGCCAGGAAATTGACGTAGCAATCAGTTAGAAGAGGCAAGACTGTTTTTAATGGAGAAGAAAGTATGTAAGGTCAGGAAAAGACTATGTCGAGTCAGAATTCGACCATGATTATATTCATACAGACCACACTGACTGTTTGGCTTTTGTGAGACTGGTAAGATGCAGTAAAGGGCAGAACTTAATCTAAACGGTTCAACAGATGAATTTTTAATAAGCTTAAAACTGGAAAACAGTACCCTCAGCAAGCATGTATTTCTGCTTTTGTGACTGTTGGAGCTGGCTGTGTGGGAGGGTTAACTGCTGTGTAAAATGTGGAATTAAAATTAAAAAGCTCTGATGTATATTTTTAGAGAACAGAAACAATTAAAATAAAATGTAACTCCAAATTCAGTTAGTAGAGCTGGCATTTAAATTGTTTAATTAGCAAAATTCTATATGATTAAAGCAGTCACTTGAAAATGTCTTTCAAAGTAAGGCATTTTAATATGCTCCAGTTCTTAGATGATTGACATCACTTGATCTTTGTGTTCCCCTCTGGAATTGACTTGTTCTGCAGTTTGAGTTAAGAAGGTCCTGGACTAATGTTTTACAAAGGAGCTTATCAGAATGAAAGCATAAAGTGAATCTTATTTGACAATAAAATATCCTGGACCTTGAAATACTGTTAGCATCTTCAGTGTAGAAAGGAGTGTAGTATAGATTCCTCAATCTCTTTCTTCATATTGAAGCCTTGGACCTTTATCTCACATTCCATCTGAGTTACTGGGTGGGTGACTACCCTTAAGGGTGTTGATGAATCAGAGAATTCTTGAGGTTGTGCTCCTGACCTAAAACATTATTTAAACAAAGGACACATTTTTTAAAACCCGGTATGAACAACCATATGGTCTTTGAGAAAGGATATCTAGTTCATTCCATATTTTTTTACCTAGAGCTACCCCAAAACCATGACCAGCAGATACGAATCCAGTTTTTTAAACTTCCCAGGGCAGAAATTAGCTAGATATTCACCAAATACATTTCCTCATCCTATGCACCCGGATAAACTACACTTCCCAACCCCCTTGCACTTAGAAGGGACCGTGTGATCAGTTCTTGTAAATGAAATGTGAGGAGGGATGTGCCTCTGCCCCATCAAGGCAGTTAAGAGGGATGCACCTTCTCTGTGTGCTCTCTCTTTTCCCTTGTGTGCTACCTGGATGATGCCAGGATGCCTCTGAGATGACATGTTGAAGATGGTAGAGCCACAGCATGGAAGGAGCTTGATCCTTAACCAGCTGTGTGCAGAAGACCCACTTCCCGCCACTAACTGCATTGATCTTCGAGGTGAGCAAGAAATAAATTGTCATTATGATAAGGCAGCAGGGTTTGGGAGATTGTTTGTTAGGCCACTGGGCGTTGGCCTACCTGCTAACTCTCCACTCCCCTCAAAAGAAATTTCTACCACTGTAATCCACCATGTAATGTCTAAACAATGTTACTTCATGTCCTTTTTTCCTAGTTGACTGCTAGAAGCCAGTGGATCTTAACCTTAGAGACAAGGACTTTTTAGAATATGATAACAATTCAAAACACCTACCCTTAGGAAAATAAACAAATGCACTCATGCTCAAAACTTTGCCTAGGACTTCCTTGATGGTGCAGTAGTTAAGAATCCGCCTGCCAATGCAGAGGACACGGGGTCGAGCCCTGGTCTGGGAAGATCCCACATGCCGCGGAGCAACTAAGCCCGTGCGCCACAACTACTGAGCCTGCACTCTAGAGCCCATGAGCCACAATTACTGAGCCCACGTGCCACAACTACTGAAGCCCGTCACGCCTAGAGCCTGTGCTCTGCAACAAGAGAAGCCACCGCAATGAGAAGCCCGCACACCGCAACGAAGAGTAGCCCCCGCTTGCTGCAACTAGAGAAAGCCCGGCAGCAACAAAGACCCAACGCATCCAAAAATAAATAAATTAATTTATTTAAAAAAAATAAAACTTTGCCTAAAACTTCAAGATGTTTTCAGAATAGTCCCAAGCTCATAAACAGACCCCAGGCAAAGATCCCTGCTATTAGCAATTAGTGTATTAGGAATGTAGAGGAGCCTTCAGTAAGTATTAATTATTTTCAATCTTTCCAGTTTTACTTCTCACCCCCTTCATATACAGCGGCACAGTCATATTCATGTCTTTGATCTTTGGATTTTAAAAATGTAAAAAATCTAGCTCTCCAACACTGATTTTTCTCTCCCAGAACAAAGATGTCAGTGTAACAGTCTCAGTGCCAGACATCAATTCTGCGACCAGGCCTTTTGATTTCTGTATTGACCGTGCGCAGCCTCTGGGTCCAAACCATCAGCGATGTGACGGTTAATATTCTATGCCAGGCACTGTGCAATTGCTTTTGGAAACAGAACCTTAACTCCCTGGCATGAGCCTTGAGAGCTTTTCAATTTTGCCCTGTCAAGCTCTCTAACCTCATTTCTCATCAGTACCTCACATAAACTCTTTGTTCTTTTTTTTTTTTTTTGGCTGCGTTGGGTCTTAATTGCTGCTCGCGGGCTTTCTCTACTTGCGGCTAGCGGGGGCTACTCTTCGTTGCGGTGCGCAGGCTTCTCACTGCGGTGGCTTCTCTTGTTGCAGAGCCCAGGCTGTAGGCATGGCGGCTTCAGTAGTTGTGGCACACGGGCTTAGTAGTTGTGTCTCGCGGGCTCTAGAGCACAGGCTCCGTAATTGTGGCGCACGGACTTAGTTGCTCTGCGGCATGTGGGATCTTCCCTGACCAGGGCTCGACCCCGTGTCCGCTGCATTGTCAGGCGGATTTTTAACCACTGTGCCACCAGGGAAGTCCAAACTCCTTGTTCTTATAATATCACACTGCTCATGATGCACGGAATTTACCGCACTCTTTCGTGCCTCTGTGACTTTGCCTGGAATGTCCTCTCCCTGGACTGTCCAAAATCTCCTATTATCTTCTAGGGTTCAGCCCAAACATCAACTTTCTGGTAACCATCCCTGGCCTGCACACTCCTGAGTGAAGTGTCCCCAGGAGTGCTCCCATGGTACTCATCACACGCAGTGAAGATTTGCTGCTCTGCCTCCCATGGGACTCCTTGAGAGTAAAGACTGTCTTTTACTGCATGCCCTTTTTTTATGATTTATTTTTTATTGAAGCATAGTTAATTTAAAATGTTGTGTTAGTTTCAAGTGTGCAGCAATGTGATTCAGTTATATACACCCGGCAAAAGCACACCTGGGCCTCAGCCCTCTGTTTCCACGTTAGTCTCTCTTCCAGGGGACTCCATTCTTTTTCCTTTATTCTCCATTCTTTTTCCAGCCTATTTTGTACCTCAAGGAATATGACTGCTGTTGGGTCCTAAACCTCGTATGTCAGAGCTTCCATTACCATGGGTGATTTTTCTCAAATTCCGGGGCAAAAAACAATCCAGAAGGATGCTGGCCTGGCTTAGGTCAGATTCTTACTCCTGTATCAATTGTGGTGGGCTATGTAATGGATTTCTCAAAGACGCCCACATCCTGATTCCCAGAATCTGCTTTACATGGCAAAGGGAATCTTACAGATGGGACTAAGTTAAGGATCTTGAAAGAAAGAGATTATCTTGGATTATGTGCTTGAAGGCAATATAATCACAAGGGTCCTTATAACAGGGAAGCAAGGGGATCAGAGAGACACAAAGAAAGAGAGAGAGAGAGACAAAGGCAGAAGCAGAGGTCGTAGAGGAGAGAAGATGCTATACTGCGGCTTTGAAGATGAAGGAAGGGGCCTCAAGTCAAGAAATGTAGGCAGCCTCTGGAAGCCAGGAAAGGCAAGGAATTGCATTTTCCCCTTGAGCCTCAAGAAGGAATGCAGGCTTGCTGACACCAGTGTTATCCCAGTGGAACGATTTTGGACTTCTGACCTCCAGAACTGTACGATAATACATTTGGTTGGTTTTAAGCCAATGAGTTTGTGGTACAACCTTACAGCAGCAACAGGAAACTAATATGCCAATCAAATATGGCCAGGGAACTGGCTGAGATTTGTCCAGCTTGAGTCACAGCCTGCCTCACATTGATTTCCTATGACCAATACCAGCCATTAATAGTATCTGTGTTCTAGGTTACATTAGAGAGCCAACAGATGTGGAATTGTTATTTTTATTTGTTTAAGCTATGCAACTCCCTTGAGTATCCTCAACATCTAAGATTTCTTTAGTGTAATATGACCAGTTGGTAAATTAAAGGTAAGGATTCTAATATGTTGACTTGCTGAATAATTTTAATATATACATTCTAAAAAGAACTAAATTTTATAACATAGATTATATAATGATATAACATTATAAGATTTAATTCTCTATTCAATCACTACCATTGAATGTCTCCCATATGCCAGACACTGTCCACCCAAGTGCTGGTGATCATAAACAAAAATTTATATGTGAACAAAATACAAATGATCTCTGCTTTCACAGTGTGTATTTTTGAATAGGGGAGATAAATACTAAATAAACACAAATAAATATGTAACTACAAATCATATGAT
Source organism: Lagenorhynchus albirostris (assembly GCF_949774975.1). Lineage (NCBI taxonomy): Eukaryota > Metazoa > Chordata > Mammalia > Artiodactyla > Delphinidae > Lagenorhynchus > Lagenorhynchus albirostris. The sequence continues at coordinate 68,203,199 of NC_083106.1, read as the reverse complement.
GTTCTGGAGGCAAAGAGGAGACAAAATATGAAATAAAATTTAGCTGGGAAACAAGTCGGAGAACTTTCAGAGTTTTTGTCTCTTCAGATTTCAAGGTAAAATAATCCATCAGAAATGAAAGTAAATTAGCTGCGCTGACCTCTTTCAACCTTAGGTAAATGTAACATATTTCCTGAACAAAGGCCCACTCTGAATTTTGGACATATAGCTTCTCCTTTACGTTCTTCTATCTTTTATTTATTCTAAGTAGCCCATTAAGGATTGGTGGTGACTTCTTGTGGAGGCTTTCCTTGAGCTTTCGGGTGAGCCAGTCATTATAATAGAAATATATGTACCTAAAAGGAAACATTCTCTCTAAATGTATTTAAGCACATGTGTGTGCTGAAAGGTAGCAAGTAAGATAAATCTAGAAAAAGCTTTGGCTGTATTTCTACCGTGGATATAGTTACAGAAGATATCCTGTTTATTTCTTCCCCTTTCTCTCAAATTGAATATCTGGGCTAAAGTTGGTTTTTTTTGTTTTTTGTTTTTTGTTTTTTTGCGGTACACGGGCCTCTCACTGTTGTGGCCTCTCCCGTTGCGGAGCACAGGCTCCGGACTCGCAGGCTCAGCGGCCATGGCTCATGGGCCCAGCCGCTCCGCGGCATGTGGGATCCTCCCGGACCAGGGCACGCACCTGTGTCCCCTGCATCGGCAGGCGGACTCTCAACCACTGCACCACCAGGGAAGCCCTAAAGTTATTAGTTTTGTCTTTTTAAAATTCCTTTCCATAGTTTACCAAGAAGCTGTTTACACTTGGGATTGGATGGTAAAAATTAAGGCTGTGGAGAGGGTAAAGGGATCAGGAATCTTCCTGATTTTATGGGTGGATTCTTGCTATACAATGACTTCTAAAATTCAGCACTGCTGCTTCAAAGGTAAGCTTGTCCCCCTCACCTGCTATCAGTGGATTGCTGACCACAGACACACTGCTGCCTCTCAGCAAACGGGCTCTCTCCCAGCAAGGAGTTTGATAAAGATTGCAGAAGTCAAAAAAGCCACAATTAATAAGACATCTGAAAGAAGTTGGAAGACGCTATTGGTTCCTTATTCCCTACAAATGGTTTAATCTCCTTAGTCTTTCTTAAAAGAGGGGAAAGAAGTCACACACACATACATACTCACATACGCACAGACACACATACACAATCTGGGATTACAATGGGATCTGAGTTTAAGCATCAAATCAGATCTTATCATGAGGGCAATTTCTGGGGCCAAGTGACTCAAGGTATGAATTTGTGAATTAAGTTGTAGAATCTCAGATTTTGGTTGATGAAACCATCATCCTTATTATCACAGTTATGAGTGATTTCTGAGGGTCAGAATCCAGACTATGTAGTTAATATACATCATATTACCATAATTATTTCTCACAATGACTCTGAAAGGTAGAAACCTTTATTCCCATTTTACAAATGAGTGAAAAGACACTTAGAAAACTAGGAAGAGTAGAGCCAACATTTAAACCCAAACTAAACTTTCCACATCCCAGGATGCTCTCTAACTGCATATCAGTATTGTTTTCATTGCTCGTTGACTTTTAAATCTCAACCTAAATAAATAATAGTACACAATTTTCTGACTTTGGAATTGTTAAGCCTTAAGCATTGTTTTGAATGCATCCAAATTGTTTGCCTTCATTAACTCTACCCATATAAATCTGTCAGTTTAGATCCCAACGATAGTTTAATCTCATTTTCCAAAGAGCAATTCTTTAACCTACTAATTTACTACATCTTTCATCCAGTGTTTATGCCAGTTCTGTGTTTTTTAAACTAACGCTGGCTTTCTGAAACCAACGTTCACTGTGAAGAGAAGGCATTCTTTAGAGAAAGCCACTTCCCTCTTAACATTATTAAACTCTTTTATCTTGTGGAGAAATCTATCACAAAAATGCAATAGTTGAGATATACTGGTTTTATTGTTGTAACAAATTAATCCTGAATTCTCGGTGGCTTAACATAATGAAGACTTATTTCTTGCTCATCCTACATGTCTGTCACAGGTCAGCAAGAGTCTCTGTTCCATTCAAGGACCCAGGCTGACCAATACCCCACCAACTTGTAGGTGCTCCATATGGAGCACATCACTTCCTCAATTAGGAAAGAAGAAAGGCTGGAAAATTATACATAGGCTGTTTATTGCTTCAGTCTGAAGATCACTTTTGCTCCCATGTCATTGGCCAAAACGAGTCCCATGGGCTCACACACTATAAAGGGGCTGAGAAATGGAGGAAAGCAGATGGAACATTTGGTGAGCATTACTGTTTCTCCCATGAATAATATAATAATTTTCTTGTCTTTTATTCATCTTTCTTGTCCTTTGAGAACAGCATAAATTATTGGTCAAGCTGCATGAACTCAAATAGAAATCCTTTTTAAATTGTACTGTTTTGTCTTTTATGCTCATTTATAATCTGTATCTAGTTAAACTAGTTTAAGAATTACAGTAAGAAAAAATAAAAAAAAATAAAAAAAAATAAAAAAAAAAAGAATTACAGTAAGAAAAAAGAAGAGTGGTTCCTTGGTGTGCCAGCTAACAATTTCCATTGAGGCAAAATAGGCAAAATAGGCCTCTGCAATGCCCCTCCCCCTCTTCTATCTTTCCCCTTGTTACTTTGACAGCACTTTTCCATGACCTGGATGCATAACCCCACTACAAAGAAAGATAAACATTCCCTTATGTATAGACGACATGTCTATTCAAACACTCCAAGACTGGCTTTAAGATAGAATCAACCTTCGTATCACATGACTTCCCCCCAAAAAGCCTAGAGACCAAGTATTCTAGAATTAAAGTCATTATTTTTGCTCAGTATCACCCAGCATTAAATGAATTCATAATTTAAAACTCCATAAGTCCATCTATCAGTATTTTACAACCAGTTTAACTTAATATGTCCACCAGGAAATTATATTCCTTAAAGGTATACATTTTCTGGGTCCTTTACTGAAAGAGCTTTATGGCCAGGGTCAGTGTTTACTTATAGCTGCTCTAAAGTTTTTCCAGAATGCAATGAGATTTTGTACGTGATCAGGGTAACGAACTTTGACCTCTGAGAGCTCATTTGTCTGTGTTTTTGAGCTCACCAAATATTACTTTTTGAAAAGAATATTGCCCTGCCTAAAGATGCCACCATAGCCATCTCTGTGCAGAGGTGAGGTGACTACTTTATGAGATCCCTAAATTGTGATCCCAGCCAGTTTGGTGTTAAAAGCCCAGGCCTGTGGCTCTACACACTGAATAAGTGCTGCTTTCCAGACACATGTCAGGGACGATCGCCCCAAACCTACTACCGGTCCATCCCTATCAAAGCTCCCAGAGAGAAAAGCAATATTTGTTAACAATTGCTCAAAGAGTGTGCAGGCTACCCCTCCTTTTCTCTTACTACTCAAAGTGTGAGCCAAAGACCAGAAGCATCTGCATCTTGTTAGAGCTTGTTAGATTTGCAAAGACTGAGGCCCTAACTCAGGCCTAGTAAATCAGAATCTGCATTTTAACAAGATTCATATGCACGGTGAAGTTTGAGAAACACCACTGTAAACCGCATTTCTGATCTGGGGCACATGGATCGCTGGATAGGCCTCAGGAAGACTGTGATTTCCTTGACGCATTTCAGTGTTGTGCATGTGCAATTTGTGCGTTTTCTGGGGAGAGGTTGCATGACTGTCATCAGATTTTCCAAAAGGCTTCCTTCAAACATATTCACATAAAGGCCCTCGCTGTGGAGTTTCTAAAGAATTTCTTTGATCTCGACTAGAGCACCAGAGAGGTTTGTACCTTTATCACCTCTATTAGTTATCTGTTGTTGCATAACAAGTTACTCCCAAATTTAGTGGTTTAAAATACAAGTATTTATTAAATCACAGTTTCTGTGGGTTCAGAATCTGGGAGTGGCTTGCCTGGGTGCTTTGACTCAGCATCAATCAGAGGATGCATTTATCTGAAGGTTCAGCTGGGTCTGGAGAATCCACTTCCCAGCTCCCTCACATAGCTATTGTCTGAGGCCTCAGTTCTTTACTGGCTGTAGGTTGGAGACCTCAGTCCCTCACTTAAGTGGGTCTCTCCATAATCTTCCTGAGTGTCCTCTTGACATGGCAGCTGGCTTCCCCTAGAGTGAGTGAACCGAGAGAGAGACAGAGTGAGACAGAAAATCACAGTGCCTTTTATGACCTATTTCCAAGTCACACACCATCACTTTAGTCCTAGTTATTCTGTCTCACAATGTTTTTGTGAGGATTGGATGTTGTAATGCATGTAAGTAAATACTTTGATCAAGTATTTCTCACATGGTAATGACTCAGTAAGTATAACTATTGCATTGAAGGCTACCTTAAGGAGAAATTCTATGAAGATCACTGTTATACAAACTGTAAGGGTATTATTGAGGATATTGTCCACAGCAGTCTCTCCACAAAAAAAAAAAAAAAAAAAAAAAAAAAATGCCATGGGAGGATTTCTCCTTGGCCTCAGTGAAAGGAATAGATAGTCATCTCATGGATATTGTGAGTTAGGTGATTATGTACTTCCTGTGTTGGCTGCTAGAAAGCACATAACCACATTCATGGTCTGACCTTAATAAGGGAATGGAGACCCTTTCAAGAAGCATTTTGTGCTCTAATCTTGCTCTTAGCTTTATGTTATTTTCCTACCCTATATTCCACCTATTTTGGTTCTCTCACATGTCTAAAATAAAGTTTGATTTTGTTTCATTATATGTAGTTTTATAAACTATTAAAAATTCCTTGGAACCACACAAAATATAAAACAATCTTTCCAATTTCACTCATAAGAAAGTAGACATTAGTTATAGGAAATTTGACCTGGCATATTCTCTCCATAAATGGAGAGATATGGAATCTAAACATTTTTTAGTAAGAGTCACTTATAATGAAAATTAAGAAAATCCCTCCCATGCAAAAACACAAAAATTTTAGCACAATTTTAGGGTGGCTTTTGTAGCATACGGGAGCCCTTCCACAAGCCCAGGTTGAGAACCAGTCTCTGTGGGATTTCTCTGATATTTAATTCAGAGGATTCATCTGTCCTCTTTTAAAGCACAGTCTTCAAATGGAGCCTGCATGCCCCTGGGGGTACTCTAAGAGTTTTCGGGAGATGGAATGGCATGAATGTGCTACGGAGTCCAAGCTCACTCTGCACGCTGCACTACAGGCCAGTAAATCAGGAGATGAAGTGTTGAGGCAAGGAATAATGACTTTATTTGGAAAGCTGGCAGACTAAGAAGATGGCAGACTAGTGTCCCCAAAAACCGTCTTAGTGGGGGGTCTGGATGCCAGTTTCTTTTATAGAACAGAGAGGGGGAGGAGGTGAGGGAGTAAAGTAAAAAAGCCATTAGTTTTGCAAAATATCTCCTGGCTTGGGCAGCATAGGGAAGGGATGTGTTAATTTCTTCTTTTCTACAGCCATTCGCAGGTGGGCAGGGTCAGATTATCTCCCTGTGAGCTGAACAAAGGCACTTTAGTTTAAGGTTCAGGCAGAGGGGCAGGGTTCCCTGAAGCAGCCCATTATGTATGATTATAATAACAAAAGCAATGAAAAGCAAAGTTTAAAA